>NC_069503.1:186101253-186198753 GCF_027579735.1 Bombina bombina | reverse complement strand
AAGTTTAATTCATCAATTTTTTATAAAAGATAAATTACCTGTGATATCTTATGATTTTCTAATCGAATCTGCTTTCCTATAAACAACCCGTACATTTTTTCTAAATTACTATCACGTGCCTCTTAGATCCAATTGATTTTCTGGCCGTTAGCAGGCCGTCAAATTGTGTCATAAACACTATCCTCCCCTCGTTTCGCGCATGCGCATATTAAGATTTTGGCTTTAGTGATTGAAGGAGCTGCCGAGGAACTCAGACGGCAACAAATCTGCAACATTTGTTTCGCAGTAGACACAGACAAAGAGGATTAACGTCTGCACAAAGATCGCGGTCCAGAAATGATGCGCATGCGAGGTTAATCCGTGCTCGATGTGCACGAGTATGCTAAACACGTATAGAGCGGGTGGGACCGCTCTATACGTCAGAGTGTCCTAAACCAGGAAATGGAGCGTGGGAGGAGAATATTCAAGGAACGGTAGGAGAAATAAAGTTAGGCATTGAACAAAATAGATAAGTTTTTATTAATAAAAAACCTAGCGACTACATTTGTGTTATTAAAAGCAACATAAAAACGATTTGTAGATAAAAAAAAAGTTTACCTTCACTTTAATTAATGTACATGTTTCTCAATGCCCAATACACTCTGGGAGCATAAAAATATATACCGTGTGTGTATGTATATGTGTGTGTGTGTATATATGTGTGTGTGTGTGTGTGTGTGTGTATGTGTGTATATATATATATATATATATATATATATATATATATATATATATATATATATATATATATATGAAAAAGAAGAAAAGTGTGCATCTGGCGCAAAAAAAAGAGACCTCAGGTATATAGATAATAGCAATGGTGTAGAAAAATTAAATGCTGCCCCAATCTATCTACCAAGGAAAGAGTCCCTACACCCTCAGACCTAGGTAAGAAAGAATATTGGAAAAAGAGATGTGATAGAGAAGTTAGGGCGCAAATAATATATAAAATTATAACCATAAAATAAACAGTGAGGGGGGGCGGAGCCAACCGCTGAACGGAATGGTCTCAAGCATCAGGAGCTCCATACATGATAGCACAAAAATTGCATTATTATGAGCCAAAGTTCACTATGGTACTCAGCAACAATTAGGGGCTCAATATAACTGACACTGACGGTCAGATTGTGACAGAAGTAGAGGATTTTTGTAGAAATTAGAGGCGGAAAGTGAGGCCCAGCACAGCGCGCTCTGACGCACAGAAAAATGCACCCGGCAAACAACTCTCATGGTCGTACCTATACAGTATATGTTAGTGAGGCGATTGAAGCTTGGGAAAGACATGTCTCAGGGCTAATGGATTATTACTTCGGCAGCCTCCAACTACAGTTGAGTGAAATTTGTTCAGAGATGTTCACACAAGTGGAGGATTGTCTGCCAGATGAAGATGCACTCACCGGAGACTCCTGTGTTTCACATGGCCCCAGCGGTCACAAGAGAAGTTGCGATGAGGCAGATTGTCGGGCAGTATTGGTGAGACCGGCTGCTGGTGCTCAGGAGAGGGAACGTCTCGTGCTTAAGACCCGATCCTTACTGTATATACAGAGAGCAACTACTTTTTATGCTGCCGCGGATATCTTGCAACTAACTAAGCCTTGCATCGCTTCAACCCTGCTACCTATCTCTGTTCCACCCGGAAGATCTCGCAATCTGTTCTGCGAGGTGGTGGTGGGGGCGCAGCCATTACTGAAGGTGACTGGCACGGATGGGTTGTCACTGCTGCTGGCTCACATACACTTTTACACTTCTTTGCAGCTAGGAGCCTGCGATGGTGATCTCCCGGTAATGACATCCTCTAGCCTATTGCAGAAAACCGTGGGGCTGATCTCCTTTGAGCCTGTGGACTGGTTCAGAAGCCCTTTTGATCCAGGCTGTAAGATTGAAATCTGGGCAGTTTCACATGGGACAGTACAGGGCCTTTATTTGGCAGCAGCCCTAATGGACATAGAAACAGCTAAGGTGAGATTTGCCTTGAGTGCCCTCACTGTCTTATGGGCAGGCTCTCCTCTATTGCGGCACTTATTAGAAGAGACAACCTAATTAGATATGGCGTGGGCTAGCGGAAGTTTCTCTCTCGCTATACTTTTGAAGACAGCTTGATCCCCTCCCGATTTTTTGCCTGCAGGACACTATGTGACTTTGATTCATGATGTGCATCTAGTTCAATTTAATTTGCTATAGCTAAGCACTGTTATATATTGCATGTCAGTTTTCCTATATATTGCTCCCACGCTATAGGGTATACTCAGTGCGGTCAAAGCTTTCATTAAAGGTTTTGAGATGTGAGAGTGCGTCATATAATAACACTGTTTATCTATCTTTTATACCTTGAGATATTATAATAAGTATTTTCAAGTGAGCACCTAGTTATTAAATACTGGCTCTTATCCCATCCCCTTCTGTTTTGTCTCTCAACACTGATGAAGATTTAAATTTAGAAGTCCTCTTTAAACCCCTTTAATTACGGATGTCATTTGGGTTACCGTAGTTCTGAATAGGCTAAAGAGTGGGCTAGCAGCTGATTTCTTAGTATTTTTGCAGTAATATATATTAAGATCTGCCAATTTACTGAATATATTTTGCGTTACACATAGCTATGGGGCTATCTAAACTATCCATACCCTGAGTAATTTCTATAAAAACAGTTAGGTTGTGGCTTAAGTTCTCTCCTGCTTCCACAGTACCATCTGGTATTACCTTTTTATATTTTGTTGTATCATTTTTTGTTTTGTTTTTTTGGCCTAAAATAGTCTCCTGTCAACAAACATGTTCTATTCATGTTTTTACACATTTTAGTATTGCTATAGGCTATCTACTTGCTAACATAAATTAATATAGATCTAACAAAGTTCGCCCCTATCTAACTTTTTGGGATCTCCCTAGGAGACTGTTACCCCTATATATCCACCCATAGCTACTTTAACTTAAATTTTTAATAGCTTTAGCATATAGGTAGAAACCAGATGCTTTTACTATTTTTACCATATAAGTTTAGGACTTATATTTCACAGAGTGCGATGTTTCCTAGTTGCTCCTCGTCTTTGTGCCCGTGTTACTCCTCTACGGGGCATTTTTCTACAGTATAAAACCTGGAGAAATCTGTAATTATGTCTATATATGTCAGAGGCTCTTTGTTCTTCTATTGCAGACTGCTCACATATTTTTACCTCATACATAACTGTTCTATTATAAGCTCATTTTAACAATATAGATATGGAAAATCGCTCCACGATATGGTATATTATATGCAAGACTACCTGCTGCTATAGTATTCGTTTTGCAAGTTAGGCCTACTTTGTATAGAGGGGCCTCATGGAAATGCAGAGACACCACATCTTATAATCTACTTTAATTATGGTTATATATTTTAGGTTAATGATGGTTATATATCTTATATCCCAGACACGCTCTTAAGTGGGATCATATTTGTTGAACCCCTAGCTCTTTTTATACCATTATTCACATTGGAGATCTCGAAGTAATCCCTCATAGAAATAAAATCGTATATTTATGTCTACTAAACTTAAGTGCGGGGTATCTAGTTTTCAAATAGTATGTAACCCAAACCTTCCAGTAAACTATATGCTATATGTCAGTAATATATGTATACCTATTACCTGGTGTTACAAAACACCCTATCCGCTTTTATGCTATATACTATGACTTGCCTTAGCTAACCCTCAGGCAGTTTGTGAAAATACATAATCTAGTAACTGACTTACTTGGTATTTGCAGAGATAATAGAAATGTACTCATCCCTCTTATAGCTAAAAGCCTTATACTCTAACTTTGGGAAATTCTTACACACTATTCAACATAGCTATTTTTCCCTGACATGTTCAGTGACTACAATATACTTATTTTTTACCGAATATATTGTTTGCCCCAGACACTAAATGGTTAATTTTCACTATGTCCAATGTTTTCTTTAATAATACAGCCTGTAGCCCCTATAAGGGACATGCATTTATATAATTATCAGATATATCATATTCCCCAGATGTTAAAGGGTTAATATACAATTATACCCAACTTTTATCTTTAATACTGTTTAGTATAGCCCATATTTACATGCTGTTTATTACTCCCAATATATTTTTACTTTTTATCTATTCTAAATATTCCCGGGCTTCTTTATGGAGCCGCTAGCTCCCATGACATTTCTTTACAGACTGTATCTCCCCTCATCCTTTCCCGCTCTCTATTTGTGAGCGGGTCATATCCACTGTCCCCTAACCGTCCTTGTCCAGTAGTGACAATTTCCCTGAGGGGAGATACTGCATAAATGCTCCAATAATGATACATGGGTCTCATCCTAACCAGACTGGAGCTATACCTACTCTTTCCTGATACCCATTACAAATTACATTTAACTCTCGTATAGCGCAGTCTTACACGCCACACGTTATACAACGATAAATACGTGACACGGTTCATTAACATTCCTATGGTCTTCCGCCCCCCCCCCACTGTAGTTGACCATATCTATTTATATTGCTATTATTATTATTTCCTTCAAATAATTTAAGTATGCTATAATATTGTTATATAGAAAAATTATTTGTATAAGCGGTGCTTACCCGCTGACAATTCCCTAATTCCCCTCTTGTTTTTTTTATGAAGCTCTTGATATTATGACCCAGACTTTAACAATACGAAGCATTCAAGTACAAACTAGTTCAGAATAAAATGGGACTATATGGTAGCTACAGTGCTCTTTCAGAGTACCTTTTTAATATTATGGCCTGGGATAATAGCTACCCATATTATCATATAAAAACACAAAATGAGGTTTTCAGGTGTATTTTGGCATTCATTATATATATTTTATCTTCTATTTTTTTTTTTGCCTGTTATATTGTTATTGCGACAATCATTGCTATGTTTTGAAATATGTATATGCCATAGTTCTTTTTGTTGTCATTATGAAAAACCCTCAATAAAAAATTATTCAAAAAAATAAAAAAATAAAAATAAACAGTTAGTCTAAAAATATGCAATTTAAAAAGACTATTGTATTCTGACTAGAAAAAGAGGTACTGGATAGAAATAGTAAAAGTAAATACAATTGATATAATAATGCCACCCATGCCTCCCTCTCCTCCCATGCCTCCTGGTCCCGAGTCACCAGCTACTGCTGAGCCGATGCAGTTGGGATTCACGCGTCTCTCCGCGTCGGAGAGGGCCTTTAGGAGGAGGGAGGGGCTCTGCCTCTATTGTGGGTTACAGGGCCACCTTTTGAAGTCTTGTCCTACACGGCCGTGAAACGCTCACACCTAAGGTCCTGTCGGGGGCAGACCTTGGGTGGTTTATCCTCGTCCCCGGAACCGCTTAAGGAGAAACCTTTGATCACGGTTTTCCTTTCCTGGGTGGACTCCTCCATAGTCACTCAGGCTCTTGTTGACTCCGGTGCTGCGGGTTATTTCATTGACAGTGCTTTTGTATCGAAGCACTCCATCCCTGTTTTGCCTCTGTCCATTCCGCTTGCTATTGAGGCCATTGATGGTAGGCCCCTTCAGCCTGCACTTGTTACTCACGAAACTGCTCCGTTGTCCATGGCTGTTGGGGCTCTCCATTTTGAAACCCTCCAGTTCCAGGTGATGAACTCTCCGCATTTTCTGGTTGTTCTGGGTTATCCCTGGCTCCAAAAGCACAATCCCAGTCTCGACTGGCGCAGGTCCGAAATTTTGTTGTGGTCCCCACAATGTATTTCCACTTATCTTCGGAAACCAGTTAAAGTCTTGTGCACTTCTTCGGTATCTCAATTGCCAGAGGAGTACCGAGAGTTCCTAGACGTGTTTAACAAGGTGTGTGCCGGTACGTTGCCTCCTCACCGGTCTTACGATTGTGCCATAGACCTGTAACCCGGAGCCATTCCTCCTCGGGGCCGGGTGTACCCTTTGTCTGTGGCAGAGAATTGTGCTATGGAGGAGTATGTTGCTGATGCTCTGTCGCGGGGGATCATCTTCAAATCCTGCTCTCCTGCAGGGGCTGGCTTCTTCTTTGTGAAGAAAAAGGGTGGCGAGTTAAGACCATGTATCGATTATAGGGATCTTAATCGTCTTACCATTAAGAATGCTTACCCTATCCCGCTCATTACGGAACTCTTTGACTGCCTCAAGGGAGCTACGGTCTTTACTAAACTTGATTTGAGAGGAGCATACAATCTCGTTAGTATTAAGGAGGGTCACGAATGGAAAACAGCATTTAACACCAGGAGCGGGCATTATGAGTATCTTGTAATGCCCTTTGGCCTATGTAATACTCCTGCTGTTTTTCACGAATTTATTTATGATGTCCTACGAGAGATGTTGCAACAGTGTGTTGTGGTGTACTTAGACGACATCCTCATACACTCACCCACACTTGAGGCTCATCGTTCTGATGTTACACGGGTTCTTCAGAGACTACGTGAGAACGGCCTGTTTTGTAAACTCGACAAATGTGAGTTCTATCAGACTCAAGTAACCTTCCTAGGTTATGTTATCTCCGTTGCAGGGTTCTACATGGATCCTGACAAGTTATCTGCAGTTTTGCAGTGGCCTCGCCCAGTTGGTCTTCGGTCTATTCAACGTTTTTTGGGGTTCGCCAATTACTATAGAAAGTTTATTAAAAACTTTTCTTCCTTGGTCAAACCTACCACAGACATGACCCGTAAAGAGAATGATCCACTCCATTGGTCACCTACTGCCATTAAGGCCTTTGATAGTCTTAAGACTGCCTTTGTTGCCTCTCCAGTTCTGGCTCATCCTAACCCTGTCCTCCCTTTCGTTCTTGAGGTTGATGTGTCTGAGACTGGAGTAGGTGCCCTCTTGTCTCAACATCCTACGCCTGACGGTTCCTTGCATCCGTGTGGTTTCTTCTCTAAGAAATTGTCTCCAGCGGAGTGCAATTATGAAATTGGCGACAGGGAATTACTGGCTATAATTTTGGCACTCCAAGGAATGGTGGCATCTTCTCGAGGGTACTAGCGTGCCAGTGCTCATTCTTACTAACCACAAGTATTTAACTTATCTATCTGAAGCAAAACGTTTGTTGCCCCAACAGGCCGGATAGGCGCTATTTTTGTCTCGGTTTAATTATGTGGTCTCCTACCTGCCTGGTAGTAAGAATGTTAGGGCTGATGCCCTCTCTCGACAATTTTCGCCTCTGTCCAAGGAGGAGTCTGTACCTACTCCTGTTATACCTCCTGACCATATTTTGGCTACCATACGTACTAATTTGACTTCTCCCTTGGGGGAAGAGATTCTGGCTGCACAAACCAATGCACCTCCTGAGAAACCTAGTGGTAAGTGTTTTGTTCCTGAGATTCTTCAAACTTTTGCACACAACACTATCCTAAAGCCGCTGGTCACCCAGGCAAGAACCAAATGATTTGGTCTGTTACTTGACAATTCTGGTGGCCAGGTCTTCGTTCTGATGTTGCTGCGTATGTTGCCTCCTGCTCAGTTTGTGCACAGAATAAGACTCCTCAACGTCTTCCTGTGGGTCTTCTTCAACCTATTGCTAATGGTGAGCGTCCTTGGACACATCTTTCCATGGACTTCATTGTCGAGCTCCCTGTTTCCAATTGCAATACTGTTATCCTTATGGTTGTTGATCGTTTTTCTAAAATGTCACATTGCATTCCCTTGATGAAGTTGCCTACCGCTCAGGAGCTTGCTTCAATTTTTGCCCGGGAGGTCTTCCGTTTACATGAATTACCCAAGGAGATAGTGTCGGACCGGGGTAGCCAGTTTGTCTCCAGATTTTGGCGTTCCTTTTGTGCTCAAATGGGGATCCAGCTTTCCTTCTTCTCGGCTTATCACCCTCAATCCAATGGGGCTGCGGAACGGTCTAATCAAGCTCTGGAACAGTTCCTCCGTTGCTATGTCTCAGATCACCACGATAATTGGTCTGAACTGTTACCTTGGGCAGAGTTTGCTCGTAATAGTGCTATTAATGCTTCCTCAAAGTTATCCTCGTTCATGGCTAATTATGGGTTTCAACCATCCTTGTTGCCCGATTCATTCATGTCTCAGGGTATTCCGGCTTTGGAGGAGCATCTCCGGCAACTCCGTTCCACGTAAGTGCAGATTCAGGATTGCCTTCATCGTTCTATGCAGTGCCAAAAGTTCCAGGCTGATCGTAGGCATCTGCCCGCACCTTCCTACCAGGTTGGTGATAGAGTTTGGCTGTCCTCCCGCAACTTGAACCTTTGTGTGCCTTCCAATAAATTGGCTCCCCGTTATGTTGTATTTGGTTCACTGGAGGGGCTACGGTCCGGAGGAGCGTTCTTGGGTTCCCTCCTCTGGTGTTCATGCTCCCGCCCTCCTCTGTGCCTTCCATGCCCATTTCCCCAATAAGACTTTTGTCCTCCCACGGGGGAGGGGTCGTTGAGGGGAGGGTACTGTCAGGGTTTTTTCCCTGTTGTGTTTGCCATGTGCTGCTGGCAGCCATTTTACTCACCTCTCTTCCTGGCTATGGTGCATTGTGGGGGATGCTGCTCATTTCCTGCACTTCCTTTTATGGCCAGACTGGTGTGCATCATCCATGTGAGACAGGATGCAGTCTCAGAATTGTGATGTTATCACTTATTATTTAAAGGGCCTCTGTTCAGTATGCTTTGCCTTTGCGTTGTCTCAGACCTGTTTGTGAGAGTTCCAGTGTATTACCTGACTGCCTGACGTCCTTCGTGGTTCCTGATCCCTGGCTTGTTCCTGACTGCTGTTTTTCCTTGTTCCTGATTCTGGCTCGTCTGACTATTTGCTTTGGCTCCTGACTCTGCTCGTCTGACTACCAGCTCTGGTTTTGACTCATGGCTTATTTGACTTGTGGACTTTTTATTATTTTTTTTCTATTAATAAAGGTGTGATTATTATTGCACTTCTCGTCTCAGTCTGATTCCTGGCACCCTGACATATAGACAGTGGTTTTATTTTGATTTATTTGTCCGCGTGGGTGAGACGATTATTTTGCTACCATGATTACCAAATACACAATACAAAGTAAATTCGAGTCTCCAGCCTTCTTTCAAGCAGATTTGGTATAATAGGTCTACCCTATCAAATTCAAAACTGTGCTAATAAGTATAATTTTGTCAAGTATTAAAAGGACCACTAAACACAGTAGAATATAATAATCACTAAATGCATAATAAACAGAAAATGCAAAAGCACTTAGTTTGAATTTCAAATGAGTAGTAGATTTCTTTTTGACAAATTTAGTTCTTTATTCCCTTCCACTGCATCATGTGACAGCCATCATCCAATCACAAAATGCATATACGTATAGTCTGTGAATGCTCAGTAGGTACTGGTGTCTCAGTGTGCATATAAAAAGACTGTGCAACTTTAGATCATGGAATTGAATTGGAAAGTTGTTTAAAGGGACACTCAAGTCAACATTTGACTTTCATTAATCAGAGCATGCAATTTTGTACAACTTTCCAATTAACTTCCATTAGCAGAATGTGCACAGTCTTCTTATATGTTCTCTTTTTGAATCACCAGCTCCTACTGAGTATGTGCAAGAATTCATAGAATATACGTATATGCATTTGCAATTGGCTGATGGCAGTCACTTGATGCTGTGGGAGTGGAAATAGACGTAACTTGAAAATTTGACAGAGTAAAAATCTACTACTCATTTGAAGTTCAGACTAAGTGCTATTGCATTGTCTTGTTATCATGCATTTGTTGATTAAGCAAATCTACTGTATTTACTGGTCCTTTAAAATTGTGTGCTCCTGTCTAAATAATGAAAGTTGAATTGAGTGTCCCTTTAATTTTAATTATATTCTGATCAGGAAAATATACTTCATTATTTGGTGTAATACTTTGTATGTCTAATCCATCCAAGTAGGTACCATTTCTTAGACCTTTAACAATTATACAAATGTGCACAAACATTGAAATTTAAAACTTTGCTGTCTGTTAAGGTGATTTCTCCAATAGACCTTGAAGATACATATTCAAATTATGCTGTTTACCAGTAGCTTCTGATGTCATGAGAAGCAATTGTTTTAAAGGAACACTGAACCCATACTTTTTATTTAATGATTCAGATAGCGCATGCAATTTTAAGCAACTTTCTAATTTACTCCTCCTATTAATTTTTTTTCCGTTCTCTTGCTATCTTTATTTGAAAAAGAAGGCATCTAAGCTAAGGAGCCAGCAACTTTTTGGTTCAGACCATGGACAGCACTTGTTTATTGGTGCTGTCCAATCAGCATGGACAACCCAGGTTGTTCACAAAAAATGGGCCGGCATCTAAACTTACATTCTTGCTTTTCAAATAAACATACTAAGAGAATCAAGAAAATTTGATAATAGGAGTAAATTAGAAATTTGCTTAAAATTGCATGCTCTATCTGAATCACAAAAGAAAAAAAATTGGGTTCAGTGTCCCTTTAAGTTTGTCTACATGTCTTTTTTTCCGACTGTTTTACCAGTAACTTTGACAGAGGACATAGTGTGTCTGGGTCCATCTGCAGAGCTCTAAAAGTATGACATACAGGTGTATCACTGTTTTTTTTTATTTTTTTGCATTCTATCCCTCAGTGGAACTTGACAGCATTTTTCTTATGAGCTTTCTGATCTCAAAAATGTATGTTTTAACCTAGGAAAACATCTTATAATTCCTTGTAAGACTTGTATCTTCCTGGTGCATAATTTCAAACTAATCTAATGTTACTACTACATGGCAGAATAGCCAGTCTGATTTTTTTTTTTGTGTGCAAATTTCAGATCTTTATACAACCTAACAAAGCAGTGTGAAGGTTATCCTCATATATCTCTGTTGTATAATGAGCCTGATAGACGAAGATGCCATTTCAATCCGAATTTCTATAAAGTCTGGTAACCAAGAGTGAAACTGACTATGCCTTTACTCCAATAAATAGTAAAGCAGGTATTGTGGATGACAGTTACACATGCAACAGTGATTTCTTCTGTTATGTGTGATCAGTCCACGGGTCATCATTACTTCTGGGATATAACTCCTCCCCAACAGGAAATGCAAGAGGATTCACCCAGCAGAGCTGCATATAGCTCCTCCCCTCTACGTCAGTCCCAGTCATTCTCTTGCACCCAACGACTAGATAGGATGTGTGAGAGGACTATGGTGATTATACTTAGTTTTTATGACTTCAATCAAAAGTTTGTTATTTTACAATAGCACCGGAGCGTGTTATTACTTCTCTGGCAGAGTTTGAGGAAGAATCTACCAGAGTTTTTTACTATGATTTTAACCGGAGTAGTTAAGATCATATTGCTGTTCTCGGCCATCTGAGGGAGGTAAAAGCTTCAGATCAGGGGACAGCGGGCAGATGAATCTGCATTGAGGTATGTAGCAGTTTTCATTTTCTGAATGGAATTGATGAGAAAATCCTGCCATACCGTTATAATGACATGTATGTATACACTTCAGTATTCTGGGGATGGTATTTCACCGGAACTACTCTGTTAAAGGTCACTAATCCTTTTAATAAGTATTTATCATGTTAAACGTTTTTGCTGGAATGTAGAATCGTTTACATTTCTGAGGTACTGAGTGAATAAATATTTGGGCATTATTTTCCACTTGGCAGTTGTTTGGTTTTAATTGTGACAGTTTCGTTTCTCTTCACTGCTGTGTGTGAGGGAGGGGCCGTTTTTGGCGCTCTTTGCTACGCATCAAAAATTTCCAGTCAGTTACTCTTATATTTCCTGCATGATCCGGTTCATCTCCGGCAGATCTCAGGGGTCTTCAAACTTCTTTAGAGGAGGTAGATTCTCTCAGCAGAGCTGTGAGAATTTTATATTGACTGTGAATAAAAACGTTGCTCTGTAATTTTTATGTCAAATTTAATTACACCTCTTCTTTACTTAGGCAAAAGAATGACTAATTTTTGAAAGCCGGCGATGTAAAGCGGGCTAAAACAAACCTTTGCTAAAAGTTGTGTTGTTTTAAAGTTTGATGCTATAACTGTTTTTTCAGTTCATTATTTCAACTGTCATTTAATCGTTTAGTACCTCTTTGAGGCACAGTACGTTTTAAACATGTCTGACTCAGAGGAAGATATCTGTGTCATTTGTTCCAATGCCAAGGTGGAGCCCAATAGAAATTTATGTACTAACTGTATTGATGCTACTTTAAATAAAAGTCAATCTGTACAATTTGAACAAATTTCACCAAACAGCGAGGGGAGAGTTATGCCGACTAACTCGCCTCACGCGGCAGTACCTGCATCTCCCGCCCGGGAGGTGCGTGATATTATGGCGCCTTGTACATCTGGGCGGCCATTACAGATAACATTACAAGATATGGCTACTGTTATGACTGAAGTTTTGTCTAAATTACCAGAACTAAGAGGCAAGCGTGATCACTCTGGGGTGAGAACAGAGTGCGCTGACAATACTAGGGCCATGTCTGATACTGCGTCACAGCTTGCAGAGCATGAGGACGGAGAGCTTCATTCTGTGGGTGACGGTTCTGATCCAAACAGATTGGATTCAGATATTTCAAATTTTAAATTTAAATTGGAGAACCTCCGTGTATTACTAGGGGAGGTTTTAGCAGCTCTCAATGATTGTAACACCGTTGCAATACCAGAGAAACTGTGTAGGTTGGATAAATACTTTGCGGTACCGGCGAGTACTGACGTTTTTCCTATACCTAAGAGACTAACTGAAATTGTTACTAAGGAGTGGGATAGACCCGGTGTGCCGTTCTCACCCCCTCCAATATTTAGAAAGATGTTTCCAATAGACGCCACCACTCGGGACTTATGGCAAACGGTCCCTAAGGTGGAGGGAGCAGTTTCTACTTTAGCTAAGCGTACCACTATCCCGGTGGAGGATAGCTGTGCTTTTTCAGATCCAATGGATAAAAAATTAGAGGGTTACCTTAAGAAAATGTTTGTTCAACAAGGTTTTATATTGCAACCCCTTGCATGTATCGCGCCGATTACGGCTGCGGCAGCATTTTGGATTGATTCTCTGGAAGAGAACCTTAGTTCATCTACGCTAGACGACATTACGGACAGGCTTAGAGTCCTTAAACTAGCTAATTCATTCATTTCGGAGGCCGTAGTACATTTAACCAAACTTACGGCTAAGAACTCAGGATTCGCCATCCAGGCACGTAGGGCGCTGTGGCTAAAATCCTGGTCAGCTGATGTTACTTCTAAGTCCAAATTACTTAATATACCTTTCAAGGGGCAGTCTTTATTTGGGCCCGGTTTGAAAGAAATTATCGCTGACATTACAGGAGGTAAGGGCCACGCCCTACCTCAAGACAAAGCCAAAGTTAAGGCTAGACAGTCTAATTTTCGTCCCTTTCGGAATTTCAAAACAGGAGCAGCATCAACCTCCACTGCACCAAAACAGGAGGGAGCTGTTGCTCGTTACAGGCAAGGCTGGAAGCCTAACCAGTCCTGGAACAAGGGCAAACAGGCCAGGAAACCTGCTGCTGCCCCAAAGACAGCATGAACCGAGAGCCCCCGATCCGGGACCGGATCTAGTGGGGGGCAGACTTTCTCTCTTCGCCCAGGCCTGGGCAAGAGATGTTCAGGATCCCTGGGCGCTAGAGATCATATCTCAGGGATACCTTCTAGACTTCAAATTATCTCCCCCAAGAGGGAGATTTCATCTGTCAAGGTTGTCAACAAACCAGATAAAGAAAGAAGCGTTTCTACGCTGTGTACAAGATCTGTTATTAATGGGAGTGATCCATCCGGTTCCGCGGTCGGAACAAGGACAAGGGTTCTACTCAAACCTGTTTGTGGTTCCCAAAAAAGAGGGAACTTTCAGGCCAATCTTAGATTTAAAGATTCTAAACAAATTCCTAAGAGTTCCATCGTTCAAAATGGAAACTATTCGGACAATCTTACCCATGATCCAAAAGGGTCAGTACATGACCACAGTGGATTTAAAAGATGCTTACCTTCACATACCGATTCACAAAGATCATCACCGGTATCTACGGTTTGCCTTCCTAGACAGGCACTACCAGTTTGTAGCTCTTCCATTCGGATTGGCTACGGCTCCAAGAATCTTCACAAAGGTTCTGGGTGCCCTTCTGGCGGTACTAAGACCGCGAGGGATTTCGGTAGCTCCGTACCTAGACGACATTCTAATACAAGCTTCAAGCTTTCAAACTGCCAAGTCTCATACAGAGTTAGTTCTGGCATTTCTAAGGTCGCATGGATGGAAAGTGAACGAAAAGAAGAGTTCTCTTTTTCCTCTCACAAGAGTTCCATTCTTGGGGACTCTTATAGATTCTGTAGAAATGAAGATTTACCTGACAGAAGACAGGTTAACAAAGCTTCAAAATGCATGCCGTGTCCTTCATTCCATTCAACACCCGTCAGTAGCTCAATGCATGGAGGTGATCGGCTTAATGGTAGCGGCAATGGACATAGTACCTTTTGCACGCCTACACCTCAGACCGCTGCAATTGTGCATGCTAAGTCAGTGGAATGGGGATTACTCAGATTTGTCCCCTACTCTGAATCTGAATCAAGAGACCAGAAATTCTCTTCTATGGTGGCTTTATCGGCCACACCTGTCCAGGGGGATGCCATTCAGCAGGCCAGACTGGACAATTGTAACAACAGACGCCAGCCTACTAGGTTGGGGCGCTGTCTGGAATTCTCTGAAGGCTCAGGGACTATGGAATCAGGAGGAGAGTCTCCTTCCAATAAACATTCTGGAATTGAGAGCAGTTCTCAATGCCCTTCTGGCTTGGCCCCAATTAACAACTCGGGGGTTCATCAGGTTTCAGTCGGACAACATCACGACTGTAGCTTACATCAACCATCAGGGAGGGACAAGAAGCTCCCTAGCAATGATGGAAGTATCAAAGATAATTCGCTGGGCAGAGTCTCACTCTTGCCACCTGTCAGCAATCCACATCCCGGGAGTGGAGAACTGGGAGGCGGATTTCTTGAGTCGCCAGACTTTTCATCCGGGGGAGTGGGAACTTCATCCGGAGGCCTTTGCCCAAATACTTCGACGTTGGGGCAAACCAGAGATAGATCTCATGGCGTCTCGCCAGAACGCCAAACTTCCTCACTACGGGTCCAGATCCAGGGATCCGGGAGCGGTTCTGATAGATGCTTTGACAGCACCTTGGAACTTCGGGATGGCTTATGTGTTTCCACCCTTCCCGCTGCTTCCTCGATTGATTGCCAAAATCAAACAGGAGAGAGCATCAGTGATTCTAATAGCGCCTGCATGGCCACGCAGGACTTGGTATGCAGATCTAGTGGACATGTCATCCTGTCCGCCTTGGTCTCTACCTCTAAGACAGGACCTTCTGATACAGGGTCCATTCAAACATCAAAATCTAACTTCTCTGAAGCTGACTGCTTGGAAATTGAACGCTTGATTTTATCAAAACGTGGTTTTTCTGAGTCGGTTATTGATACCCTGATACAGGCTAGGAAGCCTGTTACCAGAAAGATTTACCATAAAATATGGCGTAAATACCTATACTGGTGCGAATCCAAACGTTACTCCTGGAGTAAGGTTAGGATCCCTAGGATATTGTCCTTTCTACAAGAAGGTTTAGAAAAGGGTTTATCAGCTAGTTCATTAAAGGGACAGATTTCAGCTCTGTCCATCTTGTTACACAGGCGTCTGTCAGAAAATCCAGACGTCCAGGCTTTTTGTCAGGCTTTAGCTAGGATCAAGCCTGTGTTTAAAGCTGTTGCTCCGCCATGGAGTTTAAACTTAGTTCTTAACGTTTTACAGGGTGTTCCGTTTGAACCCCTTCATTCCATTGATATAAAATTGTTATCTTGGAAAGTTCTGTTTTTAATGGCTATTTCCTCGGCTCGAAGAGTCTCTGAGTTATCAGCCTTACATTGTGATTCTCCTTATCTGATTTTTCACTCAGACAAGGTAGTTCTGCGTACTAAACCTGGGTTCTTACCTAAGGTAGTCACTAACAGGAATATCAATCAAGAGATTGTTGTTCCATCCTTGTGTCCAAATCCTTCTTCAAAGAAGGAACGTCTTCTACACAATCTGGATGTAGTTCGTGCCCTCAAGTTCTACTTGCAGGCAACTAAAGATTTTCGCCAAACTTCTTCCCTGTTTGTCGTTTACTCTGGACAGAGGAGAGGTCAAAAAGCTTCTGCTACCTCTCTCTCTTTTTGGCTTCGTAGCATAATACGTTTAGCCTATGAGACTGCTGGACAGCAGCCTCCTGAAAGAATTACAGCTCACTCCACTAGAGCTGTGGCTTCCACTTGGGCCTTTAAGAATGAGGCCTCTGTTGAACAGATTTGCAAGGCTGCAACTTGGTCTTCGCTTCATACTTTTTCCAAATTTTACAAATTTGACACTTTTGCTTCTTCGGAGGCTATTTTTGGGAGAAAGGTTCTTCAGGCAGTGGTTCCTTCTGTATAATGAGCCTGCCTATCCCTCCCGTCATCCGTGTACTTTTGCTTTGGTATTGGTATCCCAGAAGTAATGATGACCCGTGGACTGATCACACATAACAGAAGAAAACATAATTTATGCTTACCTGATAAATTCCTTTCTTCTGTTGTGTGATCAGTCCACGGCCCGCCCTGTTTTAAGGCAGGTAATATCTTTTAAATTATACTCCAGTCACCACTTCACCCTTGGTTACTCCTTTCTCGTTGATTCTTGGTCGAATGACTGGGACTGACGTAGAGGGGAGGAGCTATATGCAGCTCTGCTGGGTGAATCCTCTTGCATTTCCTGTTGGGGAGGAGTTATATCCCAGAAGTAATGATGACCCGTGGACTGATCACACAACAGAAGAAAGGAATTTATCAGGTAAGCATAAATTATGTTTTTCTGTCTGATCCTTAAATGGTATATTTTTAACTTTTTCAGTAGCCTAGGAAAGTGAGAAAAATTAACTAATCTGTTTAATGCTGTTGGTTAGTAGATCATTCCTTCTTGGCGATGATTGTATTGCAACTCAGCAGTCTGTTGGCCTTAAATAACACTTGTGGTTATCTCTAGAATATAGCTGTAAATTATTTTCTTACAGTATTTCAGTATTATTTTGAACACAATTGAAGTCCTATTTGGATGTTGGTGCAATTCACTGTTGGGATCCGGTAATTGCTAAGTAAACATTCAATTCTGAATAATGTTGTAATTACATTTCCGGACTCAAATTATACATTTGATGGTCTTAAAGGGACAGTATACACCAATTGTCATATAACTACATGTAATAGACACTGATGTAAAGAAGAATATGCACAGATACTGATATAAACATCCAGCCTAAAACCTTATAAAAACTTATCTGGAAGCTCCCAGTTTAGCCCTGTTGATGAGGTTAGGCTTGTCCACCCAGTGAAAGAGGCTGGAAGAGCAGACTCTCCCCTTCCCTGCATATGAAAAGATAGATTAGACAAACAGGAGCCAGCAGTAGTCTTTAAATGAACGTATACATCTGACACTTTGGCCTTAGTTAGCTGTCTGAAAATCAGCACAATGTTATTAAAAAAATATGCAAATCTATACATTGTTACAAAAACACTCCGAGATGGGCAACATTAATGGATCATCTACAAAATATGTATGCAAAGAAAAATCTAGTGTACATTGTCCCTTTTAAAGAACATTAATGTGGAAGATTTTATCAGTTGTTTCCTCTTCAAGAGGCATATGCAGTAGACATTGTTGAGTGCCTCTGCTTGGAAAGTGGTGGCCCATCTGATCTAGTAGTTAAGCCTTTGAAAGCCCACAAATTGTCTACATCTTCTGCCTGTTATGTTTGAAATATGTTTTTCTTCACATGTGCAGTTACATGAGGTACCTGCGATTAAAAGAACTCTAGTCTTGACAGTTTTTGTCATTTACAGGAATGATAGGCTCAGAATGTATATATGTATATTTTTTGGTGTGTGAAACTCAATCCTATATATGTGGGGTTTTACTGTTGACTTTGAAGCTTTCATTATTTCACAATCTAATTGTGGTAAGCTTGCCTCTGGAATGTAAAACTAAAGACTTGTGTACTTCCACTGAGACCAATTTTTAAAGAAACGTTTTGATTCTAAATTTAATTTCTTTTTTTTTTTTTTTTTTTAAGATTTTATTGATCGTTTTAAAGTAAAAAGAACAGCATTGGGAGACGCAGCACCCATACAGTACAATTCTATTACATAGTAAATTAATATTATAGCAAGTCTTGCATAGTAGAAAACACAATATTAAACCATAAGATGTTTCCAACTTCAAGCTACTTTAAATATTTCAACCATGGACATAACAAGAAAAAAACAAAAAAAGAAGAAAAAGAAAAAAAAAGAAAAAAAAAAAACAAAGAAGAGGAAGACAACGGAAGGAAAATCATTGTCTTTGGTTGCATTGACATTAATAGGAGAGTTTTACTCCTCTCCTAGTTCTGAACTAAGAAACATTCCATAACTAACATCATCTACGGAAGCTTGTTGTAAAACTATCTAGATACCTCGGCTATTCGAGCTCTTCGGTATGTGTTTGTTTGACTCTTCTCGTTAGTCATTAACTTAAATAGTTTCTGAGGCGACCATTTCTCTTACTAACTATATTCGGGTCTCCTCCACTACATTCTAGTTCTCAGGAAATACCAAATCCTTATTTTGACTTACTTGTAGTAAATTATCCAAAACCTGTGCTGAGGGCTGATAGTTATCAAATTCAAGTGGGAGGGAAGAGGGGGAGAGGAGAGAGGAAAAAAAAAAAATATTAAAAGGGGGGGTGGGGGGTGGGAAGGGAGGGATAAAAAAAAAGATAGCAGACCCACCGTACCCCTATTCCTCGCATTGCCATAGTCTAGGGAACCAACCTCGTTCTATTTGCTGTTGGAACCAAGGGGAAGAGTCAAAGTGTTGCACCACCTGTTTTTGTACATCTATAGGAAGTGAGATAATATAGGTCTTCCATTTACTAAAAAAATCTAGAGACTTGTTTCGGATTGATAGATCTTGTATTATATTGCTCCAGCACCATTTGATATTGGACTTCTTTCAAAAACTCTAAGTTTAAGTGATTTATGATTCTTCCAGTTTCTTAGAATTAAATTTTGGGCCGTCAAAACAAATAGATTAATGAGTCTATTATTATTGGGTAAGTTAATGGTATATTTACATAGAAACAATACCTGGTGCAGCGTCAATTTAACCCTGATCCCCATTATCTTAGAGGCCCAGAAATTCATTTTCTGCCAGAATTGGGCTACTTTGGGGCAAGCCCAAAAGGAGTGTATATAATCTGTATATTCCTTACTACATTTGGGACATTTCCTCTTTTCCCTGCTCCATTTGGCAAGCCTGGCTGGAGTAAGATAAGCCCTATTTACTAGTTTTAAATGGGACTCTTTCCATGTATGCGTAAAAGTTGCCCTGGCTGCCAGAGAGATGCTCTGTGCTATATCCTCCGTTTCTACTTTTAGTTTTTCTTTTGCCCATTTTGTTGAAATATCTACGAGATTGTTCAGACCTCCCCTCTTCATGACGGCTTGATATACTTGGGAAATCGTATTGACCCCAGCACTATATTGAGAAATTATACTCTTCAAGTTTTTACTATCTATCCCCGGCCCTGTATCTAGTCTCAATTTCTCCACCCAATGCCTAATTTGTAGGTATGCAAAGAAACTGGACCTTGGGAGATGGAATTGATGGGCTATGTTCTCAAATGAGCGAAGTTTCAAGTTATTGCCTCCACAGATCTGTATTACATATTTCACTCCATGTCTAGCCCAAAGATCAAAAACCGAAGGTTCACAAGCTATTGGGAAGCTCGGATTACCAACTAAAGGCAAAAATTCAGATTTCCTAAAATCTACTCCCAGTTCCTTGCATATTCTCTCCCATGCATGCACAATATACTTAAAGGTGAGCATCTGATATACATGATCTGGAAGTCTATTTGCCGCATGATGAAGGATCGACTTTAAACTAAACGGTTTTATCAGTGCAGATTCTATCTCATAAAATGAGCTTAGACCCTTCTCAGTGATCCAGTCGAGAACAAATTTTGCTAGTGCGGAGTAATTGTATAACTTTATGTTGGGGCACGCCATACCTCCAAAAGTTTTAGGAAGTGTTAATTTGAATAATGAAATTCGTGATTTCTTACCTTGCCATATAAACTGATTAAATATCCTCTTGAGGATAACTAGATCTTTCTTATATAACAGAAGCGGAGATTCTGCAGAAAATAAAGGAGCTTAGGAAAGAGCACCACTTTAATTAACATAATTCGAGCGCTAAGTGATAGGGGGAGATTACCCCAATTCTGTAATTTCAGAGCCAGGCCCTTGATACACTGTTTAAGATTCAGATCATACCACCTATTAGGGTCCCTACTCAGTGTAATTCCTAAGTACGTTATCTGAGAAGTTTCTAAGAATGGATGTTTAATGGGGGTTATAGGTTTACGTATCCACATAATCTCTGTTTTTTCATAATTTATCTTATAGCCTGAAATGGAGCTAAAGAGGTTACATAATTCCAGCAATCGGGGGATAGCTATCCTTAAGTTACTAAGAAAAAGCAGAAGATCATCTGCGAGACAGAACTAACTTGTGTCCTCCTAACTGAATACCCTGCATTTCTCTTCTCAAAAGAATTGCAAAAGGTTCAAGAGATAGATTAAAGAGGAATGGGGACAAAGGGCACCCCTGACGAGTGCCCCGCCCCAAAGTAATTTTCTCAGTCAATTCCCCATTCACTATAAGTGTAGAGGTTGGCCCCTTGTATAGTTGTGTAATAAAATGTTGAAAGGAACCGATTATACCGAATTTTCCTAATGCAGTTAACATATGATCCCATATGACAGAATCGAACGCCTTTTCGGCGTCGATTGTAAGTATGGCGAGGTCTGGTTTGGGAGAGAGCCTTTGTCTTTCTGTTTTATTCCAAAAGTAATCTAGGACCAATTTCCTATGGTTTTCAACAGGATTCCTACCCGTCATAAAGCCCGTCTGATCCGAATGGACCAAGTCACCTAAAGGAGCTTTCAATCTACTAGCTAAAATATATGTCAGGAGCTTGTAGTCCTGATTCAAAAGCGAGATAGGCTTATATGATGTAGTTAGCTCCAAATCCTTACCTTTCTTGGGAATTAAAACAATATTAGAAGCTGCAAACAGCGTAGATTGAGGATTATTCCCAATAAAATAATAATTAAATAGTTTAACTAGAACCGTCGGGATCTGATCAGAGAGTAGTTTGTAGAATTCTGCCGGTAGGGAGTCAGGCCCTGGAGTTTTCCCTAACTTCAACTTCTGAATAGCCTTTGTAATCTCCTCAACAGTAAAGGGTTTATTGAGTTCTTGGAGATCCTCTTTCGTAATTTGAGGCAATGATATTCCTTGCCAGAAATGTTGTTTAGCGAAAGAATTAATCTGTTTCTGTGCATATAATTCTTGATAAGTCTGAAAGTAGGCTTCTCTTATTCCTGGGGGATCAGACACTCTAGTATTTCTATATTTAACTGCTACTATGTAATTTGTTTGCTGTCTAATACTGACAATCCTTGCTAGATATTTAGCTGAGACCCCATGTACTCCAGAGTATAAAGCCTTCAACTTTAAGTCCTCTGATACGGAATGTTGTTTTAAGAAAAGATCATATGTAGTTTTACTATCTTTATATTTTTGCCAATGCTCAGGCGAGGGATCAACAAGATATCTCCTATAAGTGTTACTTAAAGTATTTGCTAATTGCTCCTTCCTTTTCCCCCAAATTGCCCTCATTCTTACTGTATACGCCTTAATCTCTCCTCTAAAAACTGCTTTCGCAGTTTCCCAGAAGATTTCTGACTTATCCAAATAATCTTGGTTATCAATCACAAATTGGTGCCACCTCTTTTGAATCCATTTTTTAAAATGGGGGTTATTGTAAAGATATTGGGGGAAGAAAAACGTATTTACTGTAGATGCTTTACCAGATAATCCTATCTCTAAGGAAATAATAGCATGATCAGAAATCACAATATCTTGAATTTCTGCCCGTATCTTCATTTTCGACATATACTTTGAAACTAAAAAATAATCTATCCTTGAGAACGAAGCGTGTGCCCAAGAGGCACAAGTATACTCCCCACGATCTGGGTTCTGTACCCGCCAAATATCTTGTAAAACCAAACTTTTAGTAAACCTTTGGAGAATATCTGTTCCCCTGGCTTTCCTTATCACCGTCCTAGTTTTAGATCTATCCAGTACCTGGGAAAAGGCCATATTGAAATCACCGGTAACTATTAAATTCTTCCCGGAATACAAAAACGGTTTTAATCTCAATTCTTCCCAAAAACTTTTATCTAAAACATTGGGGCCATAAACGTTATAGAAAATAAAATAAGCGCCCTTCACTTCCATCTCTAAAATTTGATATCGGCCATTTAGGTAGTTTACTACATTTTTAACTTGATAATCTAATTATTTACGTATTAAAATAGCTAAACCTCTGTTAGATTTGTCATATGTTGTATACAGGACCTCCCCAACCCATTTGGTTTTAAGTTTAATAGCCTCTTTAGGTTTGAGATGGGTCTCCTGAATGAAAGCTATATCAGGGTTCTGAAGTCCTAGGTGTCTAATGACCGATTTCCTTTTACTCGGGGATGAGATTCCTCCAATATTCCAAGACACAAGCTTTAAATTAACCATTTAGGCTACTAAAGGATAGGGGGAAGGAGAGAAAAAAAAAAAAGAAAAAAGGGGGGGGGGAAAGGAAAGAAAGAGGGGAAGGGATGGGAAAGAAGGAGGAAAGGAGGAATAAAAGAGAAAGGGAAGAAAAAAAGAAAGAAAAAGGAGATCTTTTAAATTTATACAGAAGATTAGAGAAAAATGTACAGTAAAAAAGTAGGAGAAGGGAAGGATAGGAGTCCCCCCCTCCCTCACCACAAACATTATCGCTTTTCCATCTTTCCGCCCTTTTGTATATATTTGAATTTCTTTCACAAAACAAACTACATTTATCAAATTTATCAACGTCGGTTTTAGGACCGCCATTAATTCCCTATTGGGCCTCATTCTTGTTTCGTAGTTACCTTAATTATACTCCTATACTGTGACAAAAGGACTTGATCTCTTCAGGTTTTGTAAAGCTATAGGTCTTACCATCTTTTTCTAGTATCACCTTAGCAGGGTAGACTAGTCTTGCCTTAAGATTAGCTTTGATCAATCGAGAACAGTATGGAGCCATTTCCCTACGTTTAGTTTGGGTCTCCATTGAGAAATCTTGAAATAGTAGTATTTTGTTAGGGCCAATCATTATATTGTTCTTACGGTATAATCTAAGAATGTGGAATTTATCCTGAAAATTCAAGAATTTGATAACAGGTCTGGGTCTAGACTGTCCCTCTAAATTGCTTCTAGGCTGGCCTAGTCTGTGGGCTCTCTCTATTGGAATCCTAACGTTCTCTATGTTGCTCCCTACTAGTTTTGGCAGTTGTATAGCTGCAAAATTTATCAGATCGTGGTATTCTGCGATTTCCGGAAGTCCCACGACCCTCAAGTTATTGCGCCTTGCCCTGTCCTCTAATTCCTCAATTTTAGCTTGAATCACAGAGAGTTTAGCCTCATGTGAATTGACCATCTGGTCTTGTATTGCAAGTCTGTCTTCTATGTCAGATACTCTAGTTTCTACCTCATTCATACGACTTGAGAACTGTTTGATTTAATTTGTGACAGTTGCCATTTCAGATTTTAGAGCTTCGAATTGTGGCATCACTAGTTCTGAAATCTGTTGAATGAGAAGAGCATTATCTGATCCACTCGCCCCTGTATCATTCTGATTGAGTAAATCTAAGCTACTCTCATTGGGTTTCAGTTTTTTTTCTCTTGCTTTAGGTGGCATATTGGGGGAGGTGGTTTTAGTGTGTGAAATAAATCTTTCCATGTAGTGCAGAAGAAATTATACTCACAGTGGGAGGTGGAATAGATAAAGCCCTACAATGTTAATTTTCAATTGTTCTTTCTAAGGGGGCGATTTATCAAGCTGAAGCGGACAGGGGCGCATATATGTGTATATATAGACAAGTTCCCTACCATCAATTCTTACTACGCATGCAGGTAACCCAAACGCTACTTATCCTTTCTAGAGAGTGTGGCCTGTTCCCACCGGAGGTTACAACACGGTTCCGCATGGCCATATCTTTGGCGCTGTCGCATCTGTACCTCCCGGGAGTTTGCTTATGATATTGTCCGTGTTTCATTAACCGGGGCTCGTCCGGCGTGGAATCGCCTGGTCCAGTTCAGCCTTCCGGGGGAGTGACTGCCCCTGATGCCTTAGGGGGTCAACCTTCGGGGGCCAGTGTTTCCTTTTGTCCTGGTGGAAGTATGTTGTGCCTTTCGTTATAGACTGGCGCGCACTTGTGTCCTAGTAAGGCACGTTTTTGGCATTGCTGGAGTCCTTCCCACAAATCTTGAATGTGGAGAAAGGAGAAACCTCAGAAAGGCTTACTGTACCTCGAATGCTCCGAGGACGAAATAGCAGCGCAACAGATCTCAGATTCTGCTCCAACACCAGACTAGCCCAAGCGACAGACATGTCTGATAGACAGGGGGACAGAAAGACCCCCAAAAAAGGTGGGACTTAACCAGGTGCCAACCCAATCCGCTCCTCCGAAATAAAGCACTCCTAAGGAGAACCCCCTGGGACCTGGAACAGAGCGAAGTGCAATAGATCTGTAGGAACTGTCACAACTCTCTTAGACAGTCTCTACGTAGAGAGATCAATTTCCAACAGGTGGAACAGAGAAGCAGATGCTGCCCCTTATAGAAATAAGTCACTTGAATCCAACCTAATACACACAGTGCAGGACAAAGACCCTCCAGAGAGAGGAAACCCCAATTCATAAGGAAGATAAACTATCCCTTCCAAAGGGAAGGGATAGTTTATCAACAGCGTATATGTCCACAAGACATGAAGCCACAATATGATCAAAATATGGACCGAATGAAAAATCATCCAGGCACCACTGTTGACTCAACAGAGAAAAAAAAAAAAAAACTCCCCATAGAGGAGCACACTCTGTCCGAAGGACAAGTCAGGCATTAAAGTTTATAACCAGTACCTGAAGGTGGATGATAACTCTGGCCTATATGCTTGCTAGCCCCTATGTCGCAACATAGGGTGCCTGAAAAAAACTGGGTTGTCCCGAACCAGTCCACCGGATAACAAGTCTCCAGACGTCCAAGAAGGATCCAAGACAAGAACTCCGGACCCGGGAACCCAGAATCGTCCTAGAATGAACGACACCCTCAGGGAACACAAGATACCACGTCTTAAGCAATCAGACCTCACAGGGGATGAGAACCGGGAAACCTGGAGAACGGGTACAGGATTCACTCGTAATTCCCAGCCCAAAGGGAAGAGAACACCCTTAGCCGGAGGTCAACACCCCCCCAGCAAGGTACTAGGCCGCGACAAAGTAACACAATTTCTCTAGAGCCCAAAGGCCCCAAGGGCAGCACTAAGGGAAATGAAAATGAGAACAGAGTCACCCAAAAGAGAGTAAAAAGAAAGGCTAGTCTCCATAATCCTTTCAGATTAACGTTCCAGAGGACCACACCCAAGGAAGAAGAATGCAAAGCATCCCGAATCCAGGCAGAAAAATCATCCCCTAAGCAAAAAGCTTGGAAAAAGATACAACACCTCCTTTCGCCCCTGATATAGATACAACTAACTCCCGAAGGAAGACAGAGCCTCACAGCTTTCACTTCCTAATTAAGCGGCCAAAGCCGCCAGAAAAACCGGACAAAGCCCAGAAAGTCTCGACCAAAAGGAAGAGATCCTCTAAAAGGACCAAGTCCTAAAAGGACACTTCCAAAGAGACCATGAAAGGCAAAACTGTAAGAATGGTGGTATGAAGGACCTAAATCCTCCAAGCCTCCAACCCACAACGGAAGGAACACTCTAGTTCCTGAAAAATTCGGAAACAACTAAGCATGTCGCTGCGGATCTCAACGGAGTCCCGGCCCCCTTGATTGAAAGGCAAATGAGGACTGAACCAATCCCCGATGCCCCTAAGCAACCACGGACCCTCAAGTCCTCTCAAGATGCTAGTTGAAGCTTATAAAACAAGACAATCACACAATCATATTGTGATCACTAGGCGCCCTCACCGGACCAACCGGACATAAAAAAAGGTGCCACGTGTCTGAACTAGGCCTCAAGATAGAAGGATAAGTACCCAGTCAGGACCAGCCTGAAAACAAGGGCCACAGCACTGGCAAGGCCAAATATAGTGTCCCCCGATGATGGAGGATAAAGAACAGTCAGACCGACTTTTGTAAACAGAGCGACCACAAAATCGCAAGTATCAATTCTAGAGAGGAAAGTTCCCGAACATCACCCCACAACAAGAGCTTTAAACCAAATAAAAATCATCCTCACCGGATGAAATAAAAGATAAGGCAACCCGTAGGTTATCGCCCAGGAAGAACGGACAGACCCGCAGGACCAGTACAACAGGGGTCCAAGACTTCCAAGCTCAGAACTGGAAAAGGATACACATCTGGCACCTTTTCACCCTGGTATTTCTTCTACTGTTCCTTGTTCCTCGGGAGAATGACTGGGGGATGAGGGAAGTGGGTGCAGTATTTAAGCCTTTGGCTGGGGCGTCTTTGCCTCCTCCTGGTGGCCAGGTTCTTATTTTCCCAAAAAGTAATGAATGCAGCTGTGGACTCTTTCCATCTGAAGAAAAGAAAATTATCAGGTATACATAATTTAAGATTTCCACGCTCGCGAAGTGGACAACTATTCCCCTTGAGGCTAGTTTGTCATTTAAAGAGCCCATGGATAAAAAGTTGGAAAACATGTTAAGGAAAATGTTTCAGCACACAAGGTTTGTTTTTCAACCGGCAGCGGCTGTGGCTGCGGTTTTCGGAGCTGCAAGATATTGGTGTGAATCCCTGAGTGAGAGGGAGACTTCCATCGACGAGATACAGGATAAGATTAAGGCATTGAGGGTCCCCAATTCTTTTGTGACACCAATATGCAAATTATACGCCTGAACGCAACGGTTTCAGGATTCTCCGTTTTAGCTTGCAGGGCTCTCTGGCTAAAATCTTGGTCTGCGCACATGGCCTTTAAGTCGAGGCTGTTGTCTCTGCCTATTCAAGGAAAGATTCTGTTCGGTCTAGGATTGGATTCGATCATATCCACGTTTACGGAGGCAAGGGAGCTTTCCTACCGCAGTATAAAAAAGCCAAGCCTAAAGGATCTACTTTTCGTCCCTTTAGTGCGGACAAGGCCTAGCGCCAGCAGCCTGCCGCGATAGCGGATTAGTCTAAGGGAACTTGGAAGACTGCTCAGTCTTGGAACAAGTTCGAGCAGAACAAAAAACCCGCCAAGACAAAATTGGCATGATGGGGCGGCCCCCGACTGTTCTCCGGACCCAGTAGGGGGCAGATTGTCTCTCTTCTCTGAAGCCTGGTTGCAGGACGTTCAGGACCCTTTAGGTTCTGGAGGTTGTCGCCCAGGGTTACAGGATAGGATTCAGGTCCCATCCGCCCAGAGGCAGATTTCTCCTGTCAAACCTGTCTTCAAGACTGGAAAAGAGAGAGGCCTTTCTGGAATGTGTGAGGGATCTCTCCTTTCTAGGTGTTATGGTACCAGTACCCCAAGCAGAAAGGGGTCTAGGGTACTATTCAAATCTTTTTGTGGTTCCAAAGAAGGACACGTTCCGCCCGATTCTGGACCTAAAGTGTTTAAACAAGTTTCTAGATGTTCCATCATTCAAAATGGAAACGATCAGATCAAATCTGACCCTAGTTCAAGAGGGGCAGTTCATGACGACAATAGACTTGAAGAATGCTTATCTTCATGTTCCAATTCACAGGCACCACTTCAAATTCCTAAGATTTGCGTTTCTGGACCAACACTTCCAGTTTGTGGCCCTTCCTTTCGGTCTAGTGACGGCCCCAAGAGTTTTCACAAAGGTTCTGGGGGCGCTACCTGCAGTGGCCAGATCCAGGGGCATTGCTGTGGAGCCATATTTGGACTACATACTAGTCCAGGCGCCGTCGTTCAGCCTCGCAGAGGATCATTTGAGGGCTTTTCTTTTCTTGTTCCAATCTCATGGTTGGAAGATCAACTCAGGAAAGAGTTTACTGGTTCCCAGCAACAGGGTGGAGTTCCTGGGCACGATAATAGACTATGTCCATGAAAATATTTCTCACAGATCGACGCAGGAAGATTGACTCCACCTGTCTTGCCCTTCAGTCCTCCTTAAGCCTTTCGGTGGCTCAGTGTATGGAGATGATTGGACTAATCGTCTCCAGCATAGACGTCATCCCCTTCGCCAGGTTCCATCTCAGACCTCTTCAATTGTGCATGTTGAGACAGTGGAACGGCGATCATTCATATCTATCACAGAGGATATCCATGGATGCTCGGACCAGGGACTCCTTCTCTTGGTGTTCATCTGTCCTTGGGGTCATCCTTCTTGAGACCGTCCTGGGAGATTGTGACCACGGACGCGAGTCTCGCAGGATGGGGAGCTGTTTGGGGTGCCAGGATAGCACAAGGAAAATGGACCCGGGAGGAGTCTCTCCTTTTGATAAATATTCTGGAACTTCAAGCAATTTACAATGCTCTGAGGGTGTGGCCTGCTCTGGGGTCTTTCGGCTTCATCAGATTCCAGACAGACATTACCTCGAGGGAGGTGTCCCACAGCTGCTTGCTTTCAGCGATCCACATTCCAGGGGTGGACAACTGGGAAGCGGACTTTCTCAGCAGGCAATCCTTCCATCCGGGGAAATGGTCTCTTCACCCCGAAGTGTTTGCAGAGACTTGTCTCAGATGGGGAACGGCGGAAATAGATCTCATGGCGTCCAGACTCAATTGCAAGCTACCCTGATATGGGTCAAGATCGAGAGATCCCCAGGCAGAGCTGATAGATGCCTTAGTGGTCGGTGCCTTGGGGTTTCAGCCTAGCTTACATTTTTCCACCGTTACCACTTATACCACGTGTAGTGGCACGCATCAAACAGGAGCAAGCTTCGGCCATTCTGATTGCTCCATCGTGGCTGCGGAGGATGTGGTTTGCAGATCTGGTGGGGATGTCATCTGCTCCTCCATGGAGGGTTACCCTGTCGCAGGGATCTGCTGGAGCAGGTTCCCTTTCAGCATCAAAATCTCATTTCTCTGAGGCTGACTGCGAGAAGATTAAATGCTTAGTCTTAGCCAAGAGAGATTTTTCTGAAAGTGTGATTGATACTCTAGTTCAGGCAAGGAAGCCAGTCACTCGTCGCTTCTACCATAAGATGTGGAGGACTTGCTTGTCCTGGTGTGATAAGCATATATATCCTTGGCACAAGGTGAAGGTATCCAGGTTTCTGTACTTTCTTCAGGAGGGTTTGGAGACGGGGACAGATTTCAGCATTATCAGTCTTGTTGCACAGGAGACTCGCTGAGCTTCCTGACATTCAATCTTTCTTTCAGGCTCTGTCTAGAATCAGGCCTGTATTTAGGCAGTCTTCTCCCCCATGGAGCTTAAACTTGGTACTTATGGTATTACAGAGGATTCCGTTTGAGCCTATGCATTCCATTGACATAAGAATTCTGTCCTGGTAGGTTCTCTTCCTGTTGGCTATTGCATCGACATGCAGAGAATCTGAGCTTGCTGCCTTGCAATTCGAGCCTCCTTACCTGGATTTTCATGTGGATAAGGCGGTTCTTTGCACCGGTTTGGGGTTTCTTCCCAAGGCGGTTTCTAACCGTAACCTCAATCAGAAAATAATTGATCCTTCTTTGTGTCCTAACCCTTCGTCTTCTAAGGAGAGGTTAATTCATAATATGGATGTGGTTCATGCCTTGAAGTTCTATCTTCAGGCTGCAAAGGATTTTAGACAGTCTACATCTCTCTTTGTGTTGTATTCCGGGAAGCACAAGGGGCAGAGGGCCTCTTCTACTTTTTTGTCTTTTTAGTTGAGGAGTTTGATTTGCTTGGCCTATGAGACAGCGGGACATAAGCCTCCTCAGAGGATCACCACTCATTCACCTAGAGCTGTGGCTTCATCTTGGGCCTTCAAGAATGAGGCCTCTATGGAGCAGATTTGTAAGGGGCTACCTGGTCCTCCTTACACACTTTTACAAAGTTTTACAAATTTGACATTTTTGCTTCTGCGGAAGCTGTTTTGGGGAGAGGTTTTACAGGCTGTGGTGCCCTTTAGATTAGGGTCCGCATTTTTACCCTCCCGATTTCATTCAGTGTCCTCTAAAGCTTGGGTATATGTTTTCCAAAAGTAATGAATGAATGAAGCCATGGACTCTCCTCCCCTTTAGATGGAAAACAAATTATGTTTACCTGATAATTTAATTTCCATCTTGGGGAGGAGAGTCCACGGCTCCCGCCCCTAAACTACGGTGGGCGGACCTAAATTTAATTTATCTCCTGGCACCATTTATACCCTGATATTTCTCCTACTGTTCCCTCTGCAGAATGACTGGGGGATGAGGGGGGTGGGGGAGGTATTTAAGCCTCTGGCTGGGGTGTCTTTGCCTCCTCCTGGTGACCAGGTTCTATATTCCCAAAAGTAATGAATGAAGCCATGGACTCTCCTCCCCACAATGGAAATTATCAGGTAAGCATAATTTATGTTTTTGCTCTCTCGTGCAATCCTGCCCGCGCATAGCCAATCACGTGCAGGCAGGAGCTGTCAATCTTCACGGTCGGAAAAGACCGGGGAGATTGAATTTCGCCAAACAAGAGGTGGTGAAGAGGTTAGCAAAGCAGTGGTCTCATGACCGCTGCTTGTTAAATACGGCGTGCAGGTTCTCATGTGAGAGGGGCTCAAAGGCTGACAAAAGCCTTTGATAAATTGACCCCTAAGTATTGTACAGAGATCGAGATAAGTAAGTGAAGCATTTGAGTGATAAAATAACAAGATCTGATCTGTCTGCATGCCAAGTCTTTTTTGATGGGCTGTGGTTTCAAAGATGAAATCTAGCTATTTATTTTGAAAAAGAAGCATAAATTAGCAATTTCTCATGCATGTTATATGCAGCAGCTTGTATAACACGTCATGGGAAACACATTACAGTGAACTGTCCCTTTTAAGGTTTTCTGGCCAGTCAAAACTTAAAGATCCATTCTTCTTTAGTGTGCTCTTCATAGGAACATGAACCAGGATATGGGTATTTTCATAAGCATGATATTTCTTTTTTTCCTCCCATTGTGTGCCTAATAAAGACACAAGCATGGTGATCACTACTTTGAACATAATCTGGCTTTAATATAGGTTAGTATATACAGATGTGATAATGCTAATTTTTTATTACTTATATTTTTTGTTATAGATTCTACAAAACCTTTCTGCCTCTACTAAAAGTTTAGAACAGCAAATTAACCATCCCCCCCAAGGTCATTCAAATGCAATGTTGTTTGGGCAAGTAAAACAGTTGGCACAAGAAGCTCAGCATTTGTTGCAACCATCACATCAAACTTCACAACAGCAGCATCACCCACTAGTACAGCTCCAGCCACAGCAACTTCTTCAGCTGCAGCAACAGCAACAAGTTAATCAACAGGGTTTTCCACAACATCAGTTTTCACAGCAGGTCAACCAACAGCACCACTTCTCTCAGTTACAGTTTCCTCAGCAACAATTACATTCTAAACAACAGTTACATCGTCCACAACAGCAAACACTTCAGCACTTTCAACAGCAACATGCACTGCAGCAACAACAACAATTGCACCAGTTGCAACAGCAGCATATTCAGCAGCAGACACTTCAACAGCAACAGAATTTGCAGCAAATTCTTCAGCAGCAGCAGCAAACATTACAACAGGGTCCTTCACAGCATCAAAGCCTTCAACCACAACAGGCACTTCAGCCAAGTATTCCACAACAACAGGTTCTCCAGTCAACAATGCAACAGCAACAGGCTCTTCAGACAACCCTTCAGCAGCAACAGACACTTCAGACATCTCTTCAGCAGCAATCCCTGCAGCCAGGAATTCAGCAGCAGCAGTCTCTTCAGCAGCAGCAATCTCTTCAGCAGCAGAATCAATCCTTAACACAGAATCTGCAACAAAGCATACAACAGATTCAGCAGCAACAGAATATTCAGCATTTGGCTCTTCAACAGAAGCAACATATTCAGCAACACCCCCTTCAGCAACAAATTCAACCTCACACCCTTCAACAGCAACATCAGGCCCTTCAGCAGCAGCACCAGATTCAGACACAGACTTTGCAACAACAGCAGCAGCATCAAATTCAGGCACAGACACTTCAGCAACAACATAATCAAATAAAGGTGCAGTCACTACATCAGCACCAAGTTCAGCCTCTGCAACAGCATCAGATGCAGTCACAAACACTTCAGCAGCACCAAATGCAAGTTCAGCCTCTTCAACATCAAATTCAACCTCAAGTTCTTCAGCAACAGCACCAGATGCAGCAACAAACTCTGCAGCACCAGATTCAACCACAAATGATACAGCAACAAATACAACAGCAAACACTTAAACAGCAGCAGTTGCAACAACAGACTCTTCAGCAGCAGTTGCAGCAACAATCTCTTCAGCAGCAGTTGCAGCAACAATCTCTTCAGCAGCAGCAAATGCAGCAGCAGTCTATTCAGCAGCAAATGCAACAGCAAAATATCCAGCAGCAGCCAGCATTGCAGCAGAATTCACTTCAGCCTCTACAACAACAGCCCCAGCAGCAGAAACCAACCCTGCAGCAACAGTTGCAGCAACAGATTCAGCAGCAGCAGATTCAACGTTTACAGCAGCGACAAATGCAAAATCAGGCACAACAGCACCTGAGTCAGATGCCCCAGCAGTTACAGGTTTCTAATCAGCAACCACTACAATCCCATCAACTTCATGGCCATGATCCTTCCTTAGAAAGTAAGTTGGATTTTTTTCCTTATGTTTTTAAAAAAAAAAAAAAAATGTTCCGCTCAATCATATAGAGAGTGCCATATAATTGGAATATTCCAAATGATTGGTGATATCAGATTTCCCCTGGCCCCTTATTATAAATTAATCATTCTTGAGGGGACAGAGGTGTATTAAAGTGATGGTAAAGGTTAAAGTCAACAAGCATATTTAGATAACGTACACTAGAGGGTAGATGTGCATTTAAAAAAAAATCACTGTTGAAAAAAATACAGTTACAAGTATTTTTAAAGAAATATTTGATATTACCTGTGTTTCACTCAACGCTTCTCTCTTTTGTATAGAGCTATAGTATAGAGCTGGTTGGACCGCTCTGTCACTACAGTGCAGAAAAAATAGGCAGAGGGCAAAGTTAAAGACGGTAGTGTTTTTTAATGAATGTATTTCTAACAGAATCTAAATTTTAAAAGAAAATCGTAAGCGGTTTCTCCAACATAGGTGTGTCCGGTCCACGGCGTCATCCTTACTTGTGGGATATTCTCTTCCCCAACAGGAAATGGCAAAGAGCCCAGCAAAGCTGGTCACATGATCCCTCCTAGGCTCCGCCTACCCCAGTCATTCTCTTTGCCGTTGTACAGGCAACATCTCCACGGAGATGGCTTAGAGTTTTTTAGTGTTTAACTGTAGTTTTTCATTATTCAATCAAGAGTTTGTTATTTTCAAATAGTGCTGGTACGTACTATTTACTCAGAAACAGAAAAGAGATGAAGAATTCTGTTTGTATGAGGAAAATGATTTTAGCAACCGTAACTAAAATCCATGGCTGTTCCACACAGGACTGTTGAGAGCATTAACTTCAGTTGGGGGAACAGTTTGCAGTCCTTTGCTGCTTGAGGTATGACACATTCTAACAAGACGATGTAATGCTGGAAGCTGTCATTTTCCCTATGGGATCCGGTAAGCCATGTTTATTACGATTGTAAATAAGGGCTTCACAAGGGCTTATTTAGACTGTAGACTTTTTTTGGGCTAAATCGATTGATATTAACACTTATTTAGCCTTGAGGAATCATTTATTCTGGGTATTTTGATATAATAATATCGGCAGGCACTGTTTTAGACACCTTATTCTTTAGGGGCTTTCCCAAAGCATAGGCAGAGTCTCATTTTCGCGCCGGTGTTGCGCACTTGTTTTTGAGAGGCATGGCATGCAGTCGCATGTGAGAGGAGCTCTGATACTTATAAAAGACTTCTGAAGGCGTCATTTGGTATCGTATTCCCCTTTGGGTTTGGTTGGGTCTCAGCAAAGCAGATACCAGGGACTGTAAAGGGGTTAAAGCTTAAAACGGCTCCGGTTCCGTTATTTTAAGGGTTAAAGCTTCCAAAATTGGTGTGCAATATTTTCAAGGCTTTAAGACACTGTGGTGAAAGTTTGGTGAATTTTGAACAATTCCTTCATGTTTTTTCGCAATTGCAGTAATAAAGTGTGTTCAGTTTAAAATTTAAAGTGACAGTAACGGTTTTATTTCAAAACGTTTTTTGTACTTTCTTATCAAGTTTATGCCTGTTTAACATGTCTGAACTACCAGATAGACTGTGTTCTGAATGTGGGGAAGCCAGAATTCCTATTCATTTAAATAAATGTGATTTATGTGATAATGACAATGATGCCCAAGATGATTCCTCAAGTGAGGGGAGTAAGCATGGTACTGCATCATTCCCTCCTTCGTCTACACGAGTCTTGCCCACTCAGGAGGCCCCTAGTACATCTAGCGCGCCAATACTCCTTACTATGCAACAATTAACGGCTGTAATGGATAATTCTGTCAAAAACATTTTAGCCAAAATGAACCCTTGTCAGCGTAAGCGTGGATGCTCTGTTTTAGTTACTGAAGAGCATGACGACGCTGATATTAATATCTCTGAAGGGCCCCTAACCCAATCTGAGGGGGCCAGGGAGGTTTTGTCTGAGGGAGAAATTACTGATTTAGGGAACATTTCTCAGCAGGCTGAATCTGATGTGATTACTTTTAAATTTAAATTGGAACATCTCCGCATTTTGCTTGAGGAGGTATTATCCACTCTGGATGATTGTGAAAATTTGGTCATCCCAGAGAAACTATGTAAAATGGACAAGTTCCTAGAGGTGCCGGGGCTCCCAGAAGCTTTTCCTATACCCAAGCGGGTGGCGGACATTGTTAATAAAGAATGGGAAAGGCCCGGTATTCCTTTCGTCCCTCCCCCCATATTTAAAAAATTGTTTCCTATGGTCGACCCCAGAAAGGACTTATGGCAGTCAGTCCCCAAGGTCGAGGGAGCGGTTTCTACTTTAAACAAACGCACCACTATTCCCATAGAGGATAGTTGTGCTTTCAAAGATCCTATGGATAAAAAATTAGAAGGTTTGCTTAAAAAGATGTTTGTTCAGCAGGGTTACCTTCTACAACCCATTTCATGCATTGTCCCTGTCACTACAGCCGCATATTTCTGGTTTGATGAACTGATTAAGGTGCTCGATAGTGACTCTCCTCCTTATGAGGAGATTATGGACAGAGTCAATGCTCTCAAATTGGCTAATTCTTTCACTCTAGACGCCTCTTTGCAATTGGCTAAGTTAGCGGCTAAGAATTCTGGGTTTGCTATTGTGGCGCGCAGAGCGCTTTGGTTGAAATCTTGGTCGGCTGATGCGTCTTCCAAGAACAAGCTACTAAACATTCCTTTCAAGGGGAAAACGCTGTTTGGTCCTGACTTGAAAGAGATTATCTCTGATATCACGGGGGGTAAGGGCCACGCCCTTCCTCAGGATCGGCCTTTCAAGGCAAAAAATAGACCTAATTTTCGTCCCTTTCGTAAAAACGGACCAGCCCAAGGTGCTACGTCCTCTAAGCAAGAGGGTAATACTTCTCAGGCCAAGCCAGCTTGGAGACCAATGCAAGGCTGGAACAAGGGAAAGCAGGCAAAGAAACCTGCCACTGCTACCAAGACAGCATGAAATATCGGCCCCCGATCCGGGACCGGATCTGGTGGGGGGCAGACTCTCTCTCTTCGCTCAGGCTTGGGCAAGAGATGTTCTGGATCCTTGGGCGCTAGAAATAGTCTCCCAGGGTTATCTTCTGGAATTCAAGGGACTTCCCCCAAGGGGAAGGTTCCACAGGTCTCAGTTGTCTTCAGACCACATAAAAAGACAGGCGTTCTTACATTGTGTAGAAGACCTGTTAAAAATGGGAGTGATTCATCCTGTTCCATTGAGAGAACAAGGGATGGGGTTCTACTCCAATCTGTTCATAGTTCCCAAAAAAGAGGGAACATTCAGACCAATCCTAGATCTCAAGATCTTAAACAAATTTCTCAAGGTCCCATCTTTCAAGATGGAAACCATTCGAACTATCCTTCCTTCCATCCAGGAAGGTCAATTCATGACCACGGTGGATTTAAAGGATGCGTATCTACATATTCCTATCCACAAGGAACATCATCGGTTCCTAAGGTTTGCATTCCTGGACAAACATTACCAGTTCGTGGCGCTTCCTTTCGGATTAGCCACTGCTCCAAGGATTTTCACAAAGGTACTAGGGTCCCTTCTAGCTGTGCTAAGACCAAGGGGCATTGCAGTAGTACCTTACCTGGACGACATTCTGATTCAAGCGTCGTCCCTCCCTCGAGCAAAGGCTCACACGGACATCGTCCTGGCCTTTCTCAGATCGCACGGCTGGAAAGTGAACGTGGAAAAGAGTTCTCTATCCCCGTCAACAAGGGTTCCCTTCTTGGGAACAATTATAGACTCCTCAGAAATGAGGATTTTTCTAACAGAGGCCAGAAAGACAAAGCTTCTGGACTCTTGTCGAATACTTCATTCCGTTCCTCTTCCTTCCGTAGCTCAGTGCATGGAAGTGATCGGGTTGATGGTAGCGGCAATGGACATAGTTCCTTTTGCGCGCATTCATCTAAGACCATTACAACTGTGCATGCTCAGTCAGTGGAATGGGGACTATACAGACTTGTCTCCAAAGATACAAGTAAATCAGAGGACCAGAGACTCACTCCGTTGGTGGCTGTCCCTGGACAACCTGTCACGAGGGATGACATTCCACAGACCAGAGTGGGTCATTGTCACGACCGACGCCAGTCTGATGGGCTGGGGCGCGGTCTGGGGATCCCTGAAAGCTCAGGGTCTTTGGTCTCGGGAAGAATCTCTTCTACCGATAAATATTCTGGAACTGAGAGCGATATTCAATGCTCTCAAGGCTTGGCCTCAGCTAGCGAGGACCAAGTTCATACGGTTTCAATCAGACAACATGACGACTGTTGCGTACATCAACCATCAGGGGGGAACAAGGAGTTCCCTAGCGATGGAAGAAGTGACCAAGATTATTCTATGGGCGGAGTCTCACTCCTGCCACCTGTCTGCTATCCACATCCCGGGAGTGGAAAATTGGGAAGCGGATTTTCTGAGTCGTCAGACATTGCATCCGGGGGAGTGGGAACTCCATCCGGAAATCTTTGCCCAAGTCACTCAACTTTGGGGCATTCCAGACATGGATCTGATGGCCTCTCGTCAGAACTTCAAAGTTCCTTGCTACGGGTCCAGATCCAGGGATCCCAAGGCGGCTCTAGTGGATGCACTAGTAGCACCTTGGACCTTCAAACTAGCTTATGTGTTCCCGCCGTTTCCTCTCATCCCCAGGCTGGTAGCCAGGATCAATCAGGAGAGGGCGTCGGTGATCTTGATAGCTCCTGCGTGGCCACGCAGGACTTGGTATGCAGATCTGGTGAATATGTCATCGGCTCCACCTTGGAAGCTACCTTTGAGACGAGACCTTCTTGTTCAGGGTCCGTTCGAACATCCGAACCTGGTTTCACTCCAGCTGACTGCTTGGAGATTGAACGCTTGATCTTATCGAAGCGAGGTTTCTCAGATTCTGTTATCGATACTCTTGTTCAGGCCAGAAAGCCTGTAACTAGAAAGATTTACCACAAAATTTGGAAAAAATATATCTGTTGGTGTGAATCTAAAGGATTCCCTTGGGACAAGGTTAAGATTCCTAGGATTCTATCCTTCCTTCAAGAAGGATTGGAAAAAGGATTATCGGCAAGTTCCCTGAAAGGACAGATTTCTGCCTTGTCGGTGTTACTTCACAAAAAGCTGGCAGCTGTGCCAGATGTTCAAGCCTTTGTTCAGGCTCTGGTTAGAATCAAGCCTGTTTACAAACCTTTGACTCCTCCTTGGAGTCTCAATTTAGTTCTTTCAGTTCTTCAGGGGGTTCCGTTTGAACCCTTACATTCCGTTGATATTAAGTTATTATCTTGGAAAGTTTTGTTTTTAGCTGCAATTTCTTCTGCTAGAAGAGTTTCAGAATTATCTGCTCTGCAGTGTTCTCCTCCTTATCTGGTGTTCCATGCAGATAAGGTGGTTTTACGTACTAAACCTGGTTTTCTTCCAAAAGTTGTTTCTAACAAAAACATTAACCAGGAGATTATCGTACCTTCTCTGTGTCCGAAACCAGTTTCAAAGAAGGAACGCTTGTTGCACAATTTGGATGTTGTTCGCGCTCTAAAATTCTATTTAGATGCTACAAAGGATTTTAGACAAACATCTTCCCTGTTTGTTGTTTATTCAGGTAAAAGGAGAGGTCAAAAAGCAACTTCTACCTCTCTCTCTTTTTGGATTAAAAGCATCATCAGATTGGCTTACGAGACTGCCGGACGGCAGCCTCCCGAAAGAATCACGGCTCATTCCACTAGGGCTGTGGCTTCCACATGGGCCTTCAAGAACGAGGCTTCTGTTGATCAGATATGTAGGGCAGCGACTTGGTCTTCACTGCACACTTTTACCAAATTTTACAAGTTTGATACTTTTGCTTCTTCTGAGGCTATTTTTGGGAGAAAGGTTTTGCAAGCCGTGGTGCCTTCCATTTAGGTGACCTGATTTGCTCCCTCCCTTCATCCGTTTCCTAAAGCTTTGGTATTGGTTCCCACAAGTAAGGATGACGCCGTGGACCGGACACACCTATGTTGGAGAAAACAGAATTTATGTTTACCTGATAAATTTCTTTCTCCAACGGTGTGTCCGGTCCACGGCCCGCCCTGGTTTTTTAATCAGGTCTGATAATTTATTTTCTTTAACTACAGTCACCACGGTACCATATGGTTTCTCCTATGCTATTATTCCTCCTTAACGTCGGTCGAATGACTGGGGTAGGCGGAGCCTAGGAGGGATCATGTGACCAGCTTTGCTGGGCTCTTTGCCATTTCCTGTTGGGGAAGAGAATATCCCACAAGTAAGGATGACGCCGTGGACCGGACACACCGTTGGAGAAAGAAATTTATCAGGTAAACATAAATTCTGTTTTTATAAGTAGTAGGCCGAAAAACCTTTATACAAACTTCTTGTGACCTGAAAAGGTTTGGAAGTGTTAACAACAATATCTTATGTCACTTAGATAATATTTATATGTCATAATGTAGCTTATACATGTAAGCTAAAGTTAGTTTTATATCCTTTTTAATACTTTTGCATACATAGTACCCTCAAAGTTAGTACAGTACTATAATCAGAAAGGTAATAGTGGTTTTAAATATAGACTATTACTAGGGATGCACCGAAATTTCGGCCGCAGAAAGTTTCAGCCGAAAATAGCATTTTTTGTTATTTCGGTTTTTGTTTTTTTTGCCTTTTATTTTCAGCAAAACTATTGTGTAGCATATTTTAAATTTGATGCCAGCCTAGAGCTGCTGTTTGAGTTCATTACTTGACTTACTGTTTTGCATATAATAATAGTTTTCTAGGACTATACTTTATTTTGATAATTGGTAAAAAAACAAAAACGGTTAAATCTGATTCTGTTACACAGAACTAAATAAAGAATAATACTAGCGATGCACCAAAATTTGGGCTGCCGAAAATGTGCAATTCCAATTTCGGCCCAAAGAGGACCAAAATGGCTAAAAATGTACAGCCCTCCCCTGTTCTATTGAGTTACATGTCTATCCTTAGCATAAGGTGAGCAGCACAGCACTGGCATGGTACACAGAGCACACACATAAGTACCATTACATGATGATATTTGAAACCAGCAGAGAAGGAAACCAAAGTTCTGAATAGTGAATACAAATATCAAAGGATGATAAGTAACATGTTTATAAACACTTGATATTATCAGACACAGCCCTAAGCACACACAGTGAATATCTTTAAAGGACCAGTCAATACAATAGATTTGCATAATCAACAAATGCATGATAAGAAGACAGTGCAATAGCACTTAGTCTGAACTGCAAATAAGTAGTAGATTTTTTTTAAATAAATTGCAAAGTTATGTCTTTTTCCACTCCCCCTATATCATGTGACAGACATCAGCCAATCACAAATGCATATACGTATATGCTGTGAATTCTTGCACATGCTCAGTAGGAGCTGGTGACTCAAAAAGTGTAAATATAAAGATTGTGCACATTTTGTTAATGGAAGTAAATTGGAAAGTTGATTAAAATTGCATGCTCTATCTGAATCATGAAGTTTAATTTTGACTTGAGTGTCCCTTTAAGCCTTATATACAGTGCTCATACATCAGCCTCTTGTGCGTGGACATTCTATTCGCCTGAGGCAAATATGCGTGCACACTTTATAAGCATAAGCCCCAAGCTCGCACACAGTTGGTACAAATTAGCACCCACCAGACAGTGTATACAAAAAAGCGCAGTAACTTTCTATAACCACCTTGCACGTAAGGATGTAGCTAAGTCCAGTGGTCCTGGTGATAGGTGACAGGCAGACTCCATTTGGGGCTCCGGACAAATAATCTGATGGGTCAGTGTGAGACCCGAACCAGGAACTAGGCGGAGATACGATGAGAGACGATCAGGTGCAGCCACGCTCATCGCACGGATAACTACACCCAAAAACAAAACACATGTCCACCTCGTATTGTTGTCTGGCTATAACCACGCTCTCCCTTATAGAGCTCTAGTTTCACTGCAGATCACGCCCTACTGTACAAGTGACCATGTCCATTTGTTGGAGCTTTTCTGCCTACAAGCTCTCTCAGCTACACACACGCACACACACTGTAGCTAAAAAAGAAAAAAACAATTTCGGTTTCGTTTCGGTTTTCGGCCAGGATCATTCTGAATTTTCGGTATCGGTTTCGGTCCAGAATTTTCATTTCGGTGCATCCCTATATTACTAATTATTGCAATTCTTCTTTATAATGGAAAAATTGTCTTACAGTTGTCAATGAAGAAATATCAGAGCTCATGGACTAAAGCCTAATAATTATTTTATCTTTTATTTTCCTATATTATTTGAGAATCCAATCTCAGGCATTATACTGATTGTAACAATTGACATAAAAAGGCTCTGTATATGATTCTCTTGTAATGTGTATCCAGTCCACGGATTCATCCATTACTTGTGGGATATTCTCCTTCCCAACAGGAAGCTGCAAGAGGATCACCCACAGCAGAGCTGTCTATATAGCTCCTCCCCTAACTGCCACCTCCCAGTCATTCTCTTGCAGCTCTCGACAAGGAAGTAGCTAGAGAGATTTGGTGCATTAATGTAGTTTATCTTCAATCAAAAGTTTGTTATTTTCAAATGGTACCGGAGTTGTACTATTTTAGCCTCAGGCAGAAAGTTGAAGAAGAGTCTGCCTGTGGTCTTTGATGATCTTAGCAGGTTGTAACTAAGATCCATTGCTGTTCTCACACATAACTGAAGAGATGGGTAACTTCAGCTGGGGGAATAGCGTGCAGGGTCTCCTGCTCTGAGGTATGTGCAGTTTTAAATTTTTCTAGAGAAAGGATATGCTAGAAAATGCTGACAATACCAGATTTATTTAAGGTAAGCCTGTTTACAGTGATTTAATAACGACTGGTATTATGCTTGCTGGAAAGGGTAATATTTTTATTATTTACTCACATTACTGAATAGATGTAACGTTTGCTTGATGGTGTATGAACGTTTATTACATATTGGTGATAAAACTTTATTCTGGGGCCCAGTTTTTTCCACATTCCTGACTAGATTTTGCCTAGGGATAGTTTTTTTAAGGCCCTCTCACTGTGAGTACAGGTTGGGAGGGGCCTATTTTCGCGCCTAAATTGCGCATTAGTTTTTGCAGTTTGAGACATTCAGCTTCCCTGAAGGAGTCCCCTGAACATTTAGGACCTCTCTAAAGGGGTTTTGTGCATTCCAAAGTCGTTGTATGGGCAGGTAGGGCCACAGTAGAGCTGTGACTGTTTAAAAACGTTTATATCGTTTTTTTGATCCAGTTTTGAAACTAAGGGGTTAATCATCCATTTGCAAGTGGGTGCAATGCTCTTAGCCTATTATACACACTGTAAAAATTTTGTAAGATTTACTGCTTTTTTCACTGTTTTGCAGTTTCTGTGATTGTTTTTTTCTCTTAAAGGCACAGTACCGTTTTTATTTTTTGCTTGTTCACAGTTATTAAAGTGTTTTCCAAGCTTGCTGGTCTCATTATTAGTCTGTTTAAACATGTCTGACATAGAGGAAACTCATTGTTCATTATGTTTAGAAGCCATTGTGGAACCCCCTCTTAGAATGTGTACCACATGCACTGATTTTACAATAGATTACAAAGACCATATTCTGGCTTTAAAAAAATTATCACCAGAAGAAATTGACAAGGAGGAAGTTATGCCGTCTAACTCTCCCCACGTGTCAGATCCAATAAATCCCGCTCAGGGGACGCCTAGTGCATCTAGCGTGCCCATTGTATATACCTTGCAAGACATGACTGCAGTTATGAATCATACCCTTACAGAGGTATTATCTAAACTGCCAGGATTGCAAGGAAAGCGAGACAGCTCTGGGACTAGAATAAATACAGAGCTTTCTGACGCTTTAGTAGCTATGTCTGATACACCCTCACATTATACTGAAGCTGAAGCAGGGGAGCTTCAATCTGTGGGTGAATTTTCTGATTCAGGGAAGATACTTCAATCTGATTCTGATATGTCTACATTTAAATTTAAGCTTGAACACCTCCGCGTATTGCTTAGGGAGGTTTTAGCAACTCTGGACGACTGTGACACTATTGTAGTCCCAGAGAAATTATGTAGATTGGATAAATACTATGCAGTACCTACATAGACTGATGTTTTTCCAATCCCTAAAAGGTTTTCTGAAATTATTACTAAGGAATGGGATAGACCAGGTGTACCGTTCTCTCCCCTCCTGTTTTTAAAAAGATGTTTCCTATAGTTGCCGCTACACAGGACTTATGGCAGACGGTCCCTAAGGTGGAGGGAGCAGTTTCTACTCTAGCTAAGCGTACCACTATCCCTGTCGAGGACAGTTGTGCTTTTCTAGATCCAATGGATAAAAAATTAGAGGGTTACCTTAAGAAAATTTTTATTCAACAAGGTTTTATTCTCCAGCCTCTTGCATGCATTGACCCAGTCACTGCTGCTTCGGCTTTCTGGTTTGAGTCCCTAGAGGAGGCTCTACAGGTTGAAACTCCGTTGGAAGATATTATTGACAAGCTTAGGGCCCTTAAGCTAGCCAATTCATTTGTTTCTGATGCCGTTGTTCATTTAACCAAGCTAACGGCTAAAAATTCAGGTTTTGCTATTCAGGCGCGCAGAGCTATATGTCTTAAATCCTGGTCAGCTGACGTGACTTCAAAGTCTAAACTTCTCAACATTCCCTTCAAAGGACAGACCCTATTCGGGCCTGGACTGAAGGAGATCATTTCTGACGTCACTGGAGGAAAAGGTCACGCCCTTCCTCAAGACAGGTCCAACAAATTAAGGACCAAACAGTCCTTAATAATTTTCGTTCCTTTCAGAACTTCAAGGGTGGTCCCTCTTCCTCTTCCCCAGCTGCGAAAGCAAGAGGGGAATTTTGCCCAATCCAAGTCAGTCTGGAGACCTAACCAGGCTTGGAACAAGGGGAAACAGGCCAAAAAGCCTGCTGCTGCCTCTAAGACAGCATGAAGGAGCAGCCCCCGATCCGGAAACGGATCTAGTAGGGGGCAGACTCTCTCGCTTCGCCCAGGCTTTGACACAATTTCCAATGCCCAGGGATCCTGGACATCTCTTGCCCAAGGGTTATCTTCTGGAATTCAAAACCTCTACCCCAAAAGGGAGATTTCATCTCTCACTTTTATCTGCAAACCAGATAAAGAGAGGCATTCTTACATTGTGTTCAAGACCTTCTAATTATGGGAGTGATCCACCCAGTTCCGCAGGAGGAACAGGGTCAGGGCTTCTATTCAAATCTGTTTGTAGTTCCCAAGAAAGAGGGAACATTCAGACCAATCTTAGATCTCAAGATCTTAAACAAATTTCTCAGAGTCCCATCCTTCAAGATGGAGACTATTCGAACCATCCTTCCTATGATCCAGGAGGGTCAATATATGACTACCGTAGACCTAAAGGATGCTTATCTTCACATCCCGATACACAAAGATCATCATCGTTTTCTCAGGTTTGCATTTCTAGACAGGCACTACCAGTTTGTGGCTCTTCCCTTCGGGTTAGCCACGGCACCAAGAATCTTTACAAAGGTTCTAGGGTCCCTTCTAGCGGTCCTAAGGCCGAGAGGTATAGCAGTAGCCCCTTACTTAGGCAACATTCTGATACAGGCGTCGACTTTTCAAGTTGCCAGGTCCCACACGGACATTGTTCTGGCATTTCTGAGGTCCCATGGGTGGAAGGTGAACGAAGAAAAGAGCTCTCTATCACCTCTAACAAAAGTTTCATTCCTAGGGACTCTGATAGATTCGGTAGAAATGAAGATTTACCTAACGAAGGCCAGATTGTCAAAACTTCTAGACTGTTGCCCTGTTCTTTATTCCACTTCTCGTCCTTCTGTGGCTCAGTGTATGGAAGTAATCGGTTTAATGGTAGCGGCAATGGACATAGTACCGTTTGCCCACCTACATCTCAGACCACTGCAACTTTGCATGCTCAGTCAGTGGAATGGGGATTACACAGATTTGTCCCCCCTACTAAATCTGGATCAAGAAACCAGGGATTCTCTTCTCTGGTGGCTATCTCAGGTCCATCTGTCCAAGGGTATGAGCTTCCGCAGGCCAGATTGTACTATAGTAACAACAGATGCCAGCCTTCTGGGCTGGGGTGCAGTCTGGGACTCCCTGAAGGCTCAGGGCTTGTGCACTCAGGAGGAGACACTCCTTCCGATAAACATTCTGGAACTAAGAGCGATATTTAATGCTCTTCAGGCTTGGCCTCAGCTAGCTGCGGTCAGATTTCAGTCGGACAACATCACGACTGTAGCTTACATCAACCATCAAGGGGGAACAAGGAGTTCCCTAGCAATGTTGGAGGTTTCAAAAATAATTCTATGAGCAGAGGTTCACTCATGGCGTCTCGTCAGAACGCCAAGCTTCCTTTTTACGGGTTCAGGTCCAGGGATCCCAAGGCAGCGCTGATAGATGCTCTAGCAGTGCCTTGGTCTTTCAACCTGGCTTATGTGTTTCCACCGTTTCCTCTGCTCCCTCGTCTGATTGCCAAGATCAAGCAGGAGAGAGCTTCAGTGATTTTGATAGCTCCTGCGTGGCCACGCAGGGCTTGGTACGCAGATCTGGTGGACATGTCATCCTTTCCACCTTGGACTCTGCCGCTGAAGCAGGACCTTCTACTTCAAGGTCCCTTCAAACATCCAAATCTAATTTCTCTGCGTCTGACTGCTTGGAGATTGAACGCTTGATTTTGTCAAAATGTGGTTTTTCCGAGTCGGCCATTGATACCTTAATTCAGGCTCGAAAGCCTTTCACCAGGAAAATCTATCATAAGATATGGTGAATATCTTCATTGGTGTGAATCCAAGGGTTACTCATGGAGTAAAATCAGGATTCCCAGGATATTGTCTTTTCTCTAAGAAGGATTGGAGAAGGGATTGTCAGCTAGTTCCTTAAAGGGACAGATTTCTGCTCTGTCTATTCTTTTGCACAAGCGTCTGGCGGATATTCCAGACGTTCAGGCGTTTTGTCAGGCTTTAGTTAGAATCAAGCCTGTGTTTAAACCTGTTGCTCCGCCATGGAGTTTAAATTTAGTTCTTAAAGTTCTTCAAGGGGTTCCGTTTGAACCTCTGCATTCCATAGATATCAAGCTTTTATCTTGGAAAGTTCTGTTCTTGGTAGCTATCTCTTCGGCTCGAAGAGTTTCAGAGTTATCTGCCTTGCAGTGTGATTCCCCTTATCTGATCTTCCATGCAGATAAGGTAGTTTTGCGTACCAAACCTGGGTTTCTTCCTAAGGTGGTATCCAATAAGAATATCAATCAAGAGATTGTTGTTCCGTCACTGTGTCCTAATCCTTCTTCAAAGAAGGAACGTCTATTACACAATCTTGACGTGGTTCGTGCTTTAAAGTTTTATTTACAAGCTACTAAAGATTTTCGTCAAACATCTGCATTATTTGTTGTCTACTCTGGACAGAGGAAAGGCCAAAAGGCTTCAGCAACTTCTCTTTCTTTTTGGTTAAGAAGTATAATCCGCTTAGCTTATGAGACTGCTGGCCAGCAGCCTCCTGTAAGAATTACAGCTCATTCCACTAGAGCGGTGGCTTCCACATGGGCCTTTAAAAATGAGGCTTCTGTTGAACAGATTTGTAAGGCGGCGACTTGGTCTTTGCTTCATACTTTTTCTAAATTCTACAAATGTGATACTTTTGCTTCTTCGGAGGCTATTTTTGGGAGAAAGGTCTTACAGGCAGTGGTGCCTTCCGTTTAAGCGCCTGCCTTGTCCCTCCCTTCATCCGTGTCCTATAGCTTTGGTATTGGTATCCCACAAGTAATGGATGAATCCGTGGACTGGATACACCTTTACAAGAGAAAACACAATTTATGCTTACCTGATAAATTTATTTCTCTTGTGGTGTATCCAGTCCACGGCCCGCCCTGTCATTTTAAGGCAGGTGTTTTTTAATTTTTAAACTAGTCACCACTGCACCCTATAGTTTCTCCTTTCTCTTGCTTGTCTTCGGTCGAATGACTGGGAGGTGGCAGTTAGGGGAGGAGCTATATAGACAGCTCTGCTGTGGGTGATCCTCTTGCAGATTCCTGTTGGGAAGGAGAATATCCCACAAGTAATGGATGAATCCGTGGACTGGATACACCACAAGAGAAATAAATTTATCAGGTAAGCATAAATTTAGTTTTTTCGAAGCCTGGACTTGTTGGCTTTTAAGATTGGTACAGCCCTTAAAAACACTTATTTTCTTTATTTTAGTTCCAGAAGAATACTTCTTGTTGGGCTGTGTGTTTGCAATAGCTGACTACCCAGAACAGATGTCTGATAAACAGCTGCTTGCAACTTGGAAACGAGTAAGTTTTATTACAAACCATTTCTTTGTGATTTTCTCTGTGACAGATAGAAAATTAAGCACAACAAAGATTTCACAAATTTTGTGCGATAAATCCCTTAAAGTAATAGTAAATAGTCCTATAACAAAATGCATAATTTAAAGGTACACAATAAGAACATAGGGTAATGTAAATCTTGTTGTTTGTGAATGCTTTTGTAAATGCATATTTTTCTACAAATGGGTGTTACGGCCCATAAAATTGTACATGTCCTGTGTAATACTATAGCAGCACACTCTTGTAGTATAAGTTTTGACTGAATCTGCTGCACTATTAATACCATAGTACATATGATTTGCTGTACTGTCAACTTGTCATAAACGGAAGAAAAAAAACAACAACTTGCCAGCCAGCAGGAGTTAGCAGAGGCTAGTTAAGAAGTAAAAATATGTTGTACAAAGTGTAGTACATAAAGTTTTCCATTAGCCTGATGCACATTTGATAAATATATGCATTTTACTATCATACATTTAACAATAAATGAATAAGCAGTTCTTTTAACTGATCTCTTTGGTTCCTTATCCCATATTGCAATCAAAGAGGAAATGCACTGCTATAATGGTCTGCTTTAAGTGAAGTGAAAGTTAGAAAATTGAGAGTGAAATATTCTCTCTATCTCTACTATCTCTATCTCTACTATCTCTATCTCTACTATCTCTATCTCTACTATCTCTATCTCTACTATCTCTATCTCTACTATCTCTATCTCTACTATCTCTATCTCTACTATCTCTATCTCTACTATCTCTATCTCTACTCTCTCTATCTCTACTCTCTCTATCTCTACTCTCTCTATCTCTACTCTCTCTATCTCTACTCTCTCTATCTCTACTCTCTCTATCATCTCTCTCTCTATCATCTCTCTCTCTATCATCTCTCTCTCTATCATCTCTCTCTCTATCATCTCTCTCTCTATCATCTCTCTCTCTATCATCTCTCTCTCTATCATCTCTCTCTCTATCATCCCTCTCTCTATCATCTCTATCTCTATCAATCATCTCTATCTCTATCAATCATCTCTATCATCCAGGATAACTCAAAATCCAATTGTCACAAGGACAGAAATTGATGCACAATTTTCTGAACAGGGGCACAGATAGCAAAACAAACTTTTCCCTATGCAATCCAAAACTAAAAAAAAAATGTTTGACTAGAGTTTCACCTAAATAATGTGCCTGTTCCAACAAATGCAACTTAAGAACAAACCTACAGAACCTATCTTGTTTGTAACTTGTGTGTGTATATAGGTATGTGTATATGTGTATTTCTCTTGCAAGATGTATCGAGTCAACGGATTCATCCAATACTTGTGGGGATATTCTCCTTCCCAACAGGAAGTGGCAAAGAGAGCACCCACAGCAGAGCTGTCTATATAGCTCCTCCCTTAGCTCCACCCCCCAGTCATTCTCTTTGCCTACTCTAAGTGCTAGGAAGGGTAAAGTGAGTGTGGTGACAAAACTTTTCTCAAGCAAAAGTTTGTTATTTTAAATGGTACCGGTGTGTACTATTCACTCTCTACCAGAAAAGGGATGAAGATTTCTGCAAGGAGGATAATGATGATCTTTGCACTTTGTAACTAAGATCCACTGCTGTTCCCACAGAGGCTGAGGAGTACAGGAAAACTTCAGTTGGGGGAACGGTTTGCATGCTAAGCTGCTTTGAGGTATGTTCAGTCAATTTTTTTCTAGACAGACTGTGATAATTCTAAAAAAGGCTGACAGTTTCTCCATGAGGGAAGGGTAAGCTGTATTCAGAGACTTAGTATGGAATCCCAGCTTGCACAAAGGGCTAAATTGTTACTGGTGACACTTATAAGAAAAACGTTTTTTATTAAGAGAGATTAACGTTTTGAGGGACTTTGGGAGCTCCATTATGGCTTTTTCAAGGGTTATTAACCCACATGGCTAGTTTAGAAACACTTTGGTGTGTTTCTTTTAGGCCCCACTGACATCGAGTGAGGTGGGATGGGCCTATTTTCGCACCTCAGATGCGCAGTTTATTTTACACACAAGACATCCAGCTGCTACTCCGGAGGGTCATGCTGTACTTGAGTGCCTAAAGGAAGCTTTTTCCCCACAAATCTATCCCTAAGGGCAAGTAGGCGCCACAGCAGAGCTGTGGGAAGGTGCTGAACGTTTTTATACCGTTTTTTTGACATTTTGTCAATCCGTTTTTTCCATTAAGGGGTTAATCGTTTATTTGACTGGTGGGGCAATCTTACTAAGGCTTTATGATTCAAAAATTTCAAAACGTTTACTGCTTTTTTTACACTGTTTTGCAGAGTTTGTGCATCTTTTTTTCTCTTAAAGACACAGTATCGTTTTTTTCTAAGTACTGTTTACTTTGAATAAAGTGTTTTCCAAGCTTGCTTGTTTCATTACTAGCCTGTTAAACATGTCTGACATCAAGGAAACTCCTTGTTCAATGTGTTTAGAAGCCATTGTGGAACCCCCTCTTAGAATGTGTCCCACTTGCACTGATATGTCTATACATTTTAAAGAGCATTTTGTAGCACTTAAAACTATAGCTCTAGATGATTCTCAGACAGAAAGAAATGAGGTTATGCCATCTAGCTCCCCCCATGTGTCACAACCAGTAACGCCCGCACAAGTCACGCCAAGTACCTCTAGTGCGTCGACTTCGCTTACTTTACAAGACATGGCCACAGTTATGAATACAACCCTCACAGAGGTTTTATCTAAACTGCCTGGGTTACAAGGAAAGCGTGACAGCTCTGGGTTAAGAACAAATACTGAACCTTCTGACGCTTTAGTAGCCGTATCCAATATACCCTCACAATGTTCTGAAGTAGGGGTAAGGGATTTGCTGTCTGATGGAGAGATTTCTGATTCAGGGAAGACGCTCCCTCAGACTGATTCTGATATGACGGCCTTTAAATTTAAGCTAGAACATCTCCGCTTGTTGCTCAGGGAGGTATTAGCGACTCTGGATGATTGTGACCCCATAGTGGTCCCAGAGAAATTGTGTAAAATGGACAGATACTTAGAGGTTCCTGTTTACACTGATGTTTTTCCAGTCCCTAAGAGGATTGCGAACATTGTTACTAAGGAGTGGGATAGACCAGGTATACCGTTCGCTCCCCCTCCTGTTTTTAAGAAAATGTTTCCCATATCTGACACCATGCGGGACTCGTGGCAGATGGTCCCTAAGGTGGAGGGAGCTATTTCTATACTCGCCAAGCGTACAACTACACCTATCGAAGACAGTTGTGCTTTCAAAGATCCTATGGATAAAAAATTAGAGGGTCTCCTAAAGAAAATTTTTGTTCATCAAGGTTTTCTTCTTCAACCTATTGCATGCATTGTTCCTGTAACTACTGCAGCTGCTTTCTGGTTCGAGGCTCTAGAAGAGGCTCTTCCGATGGAGACTCCATTAGAGGATATTATGGATAGAATTAAGACCCTTAAGCTGGCTAATTCTTTCATTACAGATGCCGCTTTTCAACTGGCTAAATTAGCGGCAAAGAATTCAGGTTTTGCCATTTTAGCGCGCAGGGCTTTATGGCTTAAGTCCTGGTCTGCTGATGTGTCATCAAAATCTAAACTTTTGAACATCCCTTTCAAGGGGAAGACCCTATTCGGGCCTGAACTGAAAGAGATTATTTCAGACATCACTGGAGGGGAAGACCATGCCCTCCCTCAGGATAAAACAAATAAAATGAAGACCAAACAAAATAATTTTCGTTCCTTTCGGAACTTCTAGGGTGGTCCCTCTTCCCCAGCTCCGAAGCAAGAGGAGAATTTTGCTTAATCCAAGTCAGTCTGGAGACCTAACCAGGCTTGGAACAAGGGTAAACAGGCCAAGAAGCCTGCTGCTGCCTCTAAGACAGCATGAAGGGGTAGCCCTCGATCCAGGACCGGATCTAGTAGGGGGCAGACTCTCTCTCTTTGCCCAGGCTTGGGCAAAGGATGTTTACGATTCCTGGGTTTTAGAAATTGTTACCCAGGGTTATCTTCTGGACTTCAAAGACTCCCCTCCAAGGGGGAGATTTCACATTTCTCAATTGTCTGCAAACCAGACAAAGAGAGAGGCGCTGTGTAGAAGACCTACATACCATGGGAGTGATTCGCCCAGTTCCAAAAGCGGAACAAGGGCTAGGGTTTTACTCAAACCTGTTTGTGGTACCCAAAAAAGAAGGAACTTTCAGACCAATCTTGGATCTCAAAATTCTAAACACATTCCTCAGGGTACCATCGTTCAAGATGGAGACCATTCGGACCATTCTGCCTCTGATCCAGGAGGGTCAATATATGACCACCTTGGACTTAAAGGATGCGTATCTGCACATCCCTATTCACAGAGATCATCATCAATTCCTCAGATTCGCCTTTCTGGACAGGCATTACCAGTTTGTGGCCCTTCCCTTCGGGTTGGCCACAGGTCCCAGAATTTTCACAAAAGGTGTTAGGGTCCCTTTTGGCGGTGCTAAGACCGCGGGGCATAGCAGTGGCGCCTTATTTAGACGACATCTTAATTCAAGCGTCGACTTTCCAGCTAGCCAAGTCCCACACGGACATCGTGTTGGCTTTTCTGAGATCTCATGAGTGGAAGGTGAACATAAAAAGAGTTCTCTCTTCCCTCTCACAAGAGTTTCCTTCCTAGGGACTCTGATAGACTCAGTAGAAATGAAAATATTTCTGACGGAGGTCAGGAAATCAAAACTCATAACCACCTGCCGAGCTCTTCATTCCATTCCTCGGCCATCAGTGGCTCAGTGTATGGAGGTAATCGGACTTATGGTAGCGGCAATGGACATAGTTCCTTTTGCCCGCCTACACCTCAGACCACTGCAACTATGCATGCTCGAACAGTGGAATGGGGATTATGCAGATTTATCTCCTCAAATACATCTGGATCAGAAGACCAGAGATTCTCTTCTCTGGTGGTTGTCTCAGGACCATCTGTCTCTGGGAATGTGTTTCCGCAGGCCAGAGTGGCTCATAGTAACGACAGATGCCAGCCTACTGGGATGGGGTGCAGTCTGGAACTCCCTGAAAGCTCAGGGCTTATGGTCTCAGGAGGAAGCTCTCTTCCCGATAAACATTCTAGAACTGAGAGCGATATTCAATGCTCTTCAGGCGTGGCCTCAGCTGGCTGCGGCCAAGTTCATCAGATTTCAGTCGGACATCACGACTGTAGCTTATATCAATCATCAAGGAGGAACACTGAGTTCTCTAGCGATGATGGTGACCAAAATAATCCGATGGGCGGAGACTCACTCTTGCCATCTTTCAGCAATCCATATCCCAGGGGTAGAGAACTGGGAGGCGGATTTCCTAAGTCGCCAGACTTTTCATCCGGGGGAGTAGGAGCTCCATCCGGAAGTATTTGCCCAGCTGACTCGGCTATGGGACATTCCAGAATTAGATCTGATGGCATCTCGTCAGAACGCCAAGCTTTCTTGTTACGGGTCCAGGTCCCGGGATCCCCAGGCAGTACTGATAGATGCTCTAGCAGTACCCTGGTCCTTCAACCTGGCCTATGTATTTCCACCGTTTCCTCTCCTTCCACGTCTGGTTGCCAGAATCAAGCAGGAGAGAGCTTCGGTGATTTTGATAGCGCCTGCGTGGCCACGCAGGACTTGGTATGCAGATCTGTTGGACATGTCATCAGTTCCACCGTGGATTCTGACGATGAGGCAGGACCTTCTAATCCAGGGTCCAATTAAGCATCCAAATCTAATTTCTCTGCGTCTGACTGCTTGGAGATTGAACGCCTGATTTTATCAAAGCGTGGTTTCTCTGAGTCGGTCATTGATACCCTGATTCAGGCTAGAAAGCCTGTCACCAGGAAAATCTATCATAAGATATGGCGAAAATATCTTTATTGGTGTGAATCCAAGGGTTACTCATGGAGTAAGATTAGGAGTCCTAGGATATTGTCTTTTCTCCAAGAAGGATTGGAGAAGGGATTATCATCTAGTTCCTTTTACACAAACGTCTGGCAGATGTCCCAGACGTTCAGGCGTTTAGTCAGGCTTTAGTCAGGATCAAGCCTGTATTCAAACCTGTTGCTCCGCCTTGGAGCTTAAACTTAGTTCTTAAAGTTCTTCAAGGGGTTCCGTTTGAACCTATGCATTCCATAGATATTAAGCTTCTATCTTGGAAAGTTCTGTTTTTGGTAGCTATCTCTTCGGCTCGAAGAATTTCTGAGTTATCTGCTTTACGCACCTTATCTTGTTTTCCATGCAGATAAGGTGGTTTTGCGTACCAAACCTGGATTCCTTCCTAAGGTTGTTTCTACTAGGAATATCAATCAGGAAATTGTTGTTCCTTCTCTGTGTCCTAATCCTTCTTCCAAGATGGAACGTCTGTTGCACAATCTTGATGTGGTTCGGTTCGTGCTTTAAAGTTCTACTTACAAGCTACTAAAGATTTTCGTCAAACATCTTCGTTGTTTGTTGTCTATTCTGGTAAGCGGAGAGGTCAAAAGGCTACGGCTACCTCTCTTTCTTTTGGGCTGAAAAGCATCATCCGTTTGGCTTATAAGACTGCTGGCCAGCAGCCTCCTGAAAGGATTACTGCTCATTCTACTAGAGCAGTGACTTCCATATGGGCTTTTAAAAATGAGGCTTCTGTTGAACAGATTTGTAAGGTGGCGACTTGGTCTTCGCTTCATACTTTTTCCAAATTTTACAAATTTGATACTTTTGCTTCTTCGGAGGCTATTTTTGGGAGAAAGGTTCTACAAGCAGTGGTGCCTTCTGTTTAGGTACCTGTCTTGTCCCTCCCTTCATCCGTGTCCTAAAGCTATGGTATTGGTATCCCACAAGTATTGGATGAATCCGTGGACTCGATACATCTTGCAAGAGAAAACAAAATTTATGCTTACCTGATAAATTTCTTTCTCTTGCGATGTATCGAGTCCACGGCCCGCCCTGTCTATTTAAGACAGGTAGTATATTTTTATTTAAAAAACTTCAGTCACCACTGCACCCTATAGTTTCTGCTTTTTCTTCCTAGTCTTCGGTCGAATGACTGGGGGGTGGAGCTAAGGGAGGAGCTATATAGACAGCTCTGCTGTGGGTGCTCTATTTGCCACTTCCTATTGGGAAGGAGAATATCCCCACAAGTATTGGATGAATCCATGGACTCGATACATCGCAATAAAAAGACATTTATCAGGTAAGCATAAATTTAGTGGATATACATTCCTACCAGGAGGGGCAAAGTTTCCCAAACCTCAAAATGCCTACAAATACACCCCTCACCACACCCACAAATCAGTTTTACAAACTTTGCCTCCTGTGGAGGTGGTGAAGTAAGTTTGTGCTAGATTCTACGTTGATATGCGCTCCGCAGCAGGTTGGAGCCCGGTTTTCCTCTCAGCATGCAGTGAATGTCAGAGGGATGTGAAGAGAATATTGCCTATTTGAATTCAATGATCTCCTTCTACGGGGTCTATTTCATAGGTTCTCTGCTATCGGTCGTAGAGATTCATCTCTTACCTCCCTTTTCAGATCGACGATATACTCTTATATATACCATTACCTCTACTGATTCTCGTTTCAGTACTGGTTTGGCTTTCTACTACATGTAGATGAGTGTCCTGGGGTAAGTAAGTCTTATTTTTGTGACACTCTAAGCTATGGTTGGGCACTTTATATAAAGTTCTAAATATTTGTGTTTAAACATTTATTTGCCTTGATTCAGGATGTTCAATATTCCTTATTTCAGACAGTCAGTTTTATTATTTGGGATAATGCATATGAATAAATCAATTTTTTTCTTACCTTAAAATGTGACTTTTTTCCCTGTGGGCTGTTAGGCTCGCGGGGGCTGAAAATGCTTCATTTTATTGCGTCATTCTTGGCGTGGACTTTTTTGGCGCAAAAAATTCTTTGTTATTTCCGGCGTCGTTCTTGTCACCGGAAGTTGCGTCATTTTTTGACGTTTTTGCGCCAAAAGTGTCGGCGTTACTGGATGCTAAAAGCATTTAGGCGCCAAATAATGTGGGCGTCTTTTTTGGCGCTAAAAAATATGGGCGTCATTGTCTCCACATTATTTAAGTCTCATTGTTTATTTGCTTCTGGTTGCTAGAAGCTTGTTCACTGGCATTTTTTCCCATTCCTGAAACTGTCATTTAAGGAATTTGATCAATTTTGCTTTATATGTTGTTTTTTCTATTACATATTGCAAGATGTCTCAGATTGACCCTGAATCAGAAGATACTTCTGGAAAATCGCTGCCTGATGTTGGATCTACCAAAGTTAAGTGTATTTGCTGTAAACTTGTGGTATCTGTTCCTCCAGCTGTTGTTTGTAATGAATGTCATGACAAACTTGTTAATGCAGATAATATTTCCTTTAGTAATGTTACATTACCTGTTGCTGTTCCATCAACATCTAATACTCAGAGTGTTCCTGTTAACATAAGAGATTTTGTTTCTAAATCCATTAAGAAGGCTATGTCTGTTATTCCTCCTTCTAGTAAGCGTAAAAGGTCTTTTAAAACTTTTTTTTAAATGAACATCATCATTCTGATTCTGATAATGTTTCCTCTGGTTCAGAGGATTCAGTTTCAGAGGTTGATGCTGATAAATCTTCATATTTATTCAAAATGGAATTTATTCGTTCTTTACTTAAAGAAGTCTTAATTGCATTAGAGATAGAGGAATCTGGTCCTCTTGATACTAAATCTAAACGTTTAAATAAGGTTTTTAAATCTCCTGTAGTTATTCCAGAAGTTTTTCCTGTCCCTGATGCTATTTCTGAAGTAATTTCCAGGGAATGGAATAATTTGGGTAATTCATTCACTCCTTCTAAACGTTTTAAGCAATTATATCTTGTGCCATCTGACAGATTAGAGTTTTGGGACAAAATCCCTAAGGTTGATGGGGCTATCTCGACTCTTGCTAAACGTACTACTATTCCTACGGCAGATAGTACTTCCTTTAAGGATCCTTTAGATAGGAAAATTGAATCCTTTCTAAGAAAAGCTTACTTATGTTCATATATTCTTCTTAGACCTGCTATATCTTTAGCGGATGTTGCTGCAGCTTCAACTTTTTGGTTGGAAGCTTTAGCGCAACAAGTAACAGATCATAATTCTCATAGCGTTGTTAATCTTCTTCAACATGCTAATAATTTTCTTTGTGATGCCATCTTTGATATCATTAGGGTTGATGTCAGGTATATGTCTCTAGCTATTTTAGCTAGAAGAGCTTTATGGCTTAAAACTTGGAATGCTGATATGTCTTCTAAGTCAACTTTGCTTTCCCTTTCTTTCCAGGGTAATAAATTATTTGTTTCACAGTTGGATTCTATTATTTCAACTGTTACTGGGGGGAAAGGAACTTTTTTTACCACAGGATAAAAAATCTAAAGGTAAATTTAGGTCTACTAATCGTTTTCGTTCCTTTCGTCACAATAAGGAACAAAAGCCTGATCCTTCCCCTACAGGAGCAGTATCAGTTTGGAAACCATCTCCAGTCTGGAATAAATCCAAGCCTTTTAGAAAGCCAAAGCCAGCTCCCAAGTCAACATGAAGGTGCGGCCCTCATTCCAGCTCAGCTGGTAGGGGGCAGATTACGATTTTTCAAAGAAATTTGGATCGATTTGATTCACAATGAGTCTCCTTTTCTGATTTTTCATCAGGATAAGGCGGTGTTGCGAACTTCTTTTAAATTTTTACCTAAGGTTGTGAATTCTAACAACATTAGTAGAGAAATTGTGGTTCCTTCATTGTGTCCTAATTCTAAGAATTCTAAGGAAAAGTCGTTGCATTCTTTGGATGTAGTTAGAGCTTTGAAATATTATGTTGAAGCTACTAAGGATTTCCGAAAGACTTCTAGTCTATTTGTTATCTTTTCCGGTTCTAGGAAAGGTCAGAAGGCTTCTGCCATTTCTTTGGCATCTTGGTTAAAATCTTTGATTCATCATACTTATGTTGAGTCGGGTAAAACTCCGCCTCAAAGGATTACAGCTCATTCTACTAGGTCAGTTTCTACTTCCTGGGCATTTAGGAATGAAGCTTCAGTTGATCAGATTTGCAAAGCAGCCACTTGGTCTTCTTTGCATACTTTTACTAAATTCTACCATTTTGATGTGTTTTCTTCTTCTGAAGCAGTTTTTGGTAGAAAAGTACTTCAGGCAGCTGTTTCAGTTTGATTCTTCTGCTTATAATTTCAGTTTTTTTCATTATAAGATTTAAACTTTGTTTTGGGTGTGGATTTTTTTCAGCGGAATTGGCTGTTTTTATTTTATCCCTCCCTCTCTAGTGACTCTTGTGTGGAAGATCCACATCTTGGGTAGTCATTATCCCATACGTCACTAGCTCATGGACTCTTGCTAATTACATGAAAGAAAACATAATTTATGTAAGAACTTACCTGATAAATTCATTTCTTTCATATTAGCAAGAGTCCATGAGGCCCACCCCTTTTTTGTGGTGGTTATGATTTTTTTGTATAAAGCACAATTATTCAAATTCCTTATTTTTTATGCTTTCGCACTTTTTTCTTATCACCCCACTTCTTGGCTATACGTTAAACTGATTTGTGGGTGTGGTGAGGGGTGTATTTGTAGGCATTTTGAGGTTTGGGAAACTTTGCCCCTCCTAGTAGGAATGTATATCCCATACGTCACTAGCTCATGGACTCTTGCTTATATGAAAGAAATGAATTTATCAGGTAAGTTCTTACATAAATTATGTTATAATATATAGTCGTATGCAAACAATTAGGCACCCCTGATAATTTCCATGATTTTCATTTGTAAATAATTGGGTGTTTGGATCAGCAATTTCATTTTGATCTATCAAATAACTGAAAGACACAGTAATATTTCAGTATTGAAATGAGGTTTATTGGATTAACATAAAATGTGCGATATGCATCCAAACAAAATTAGACAGGTGCATATATTTGGGCACCCTTGTCATTTTGTTGATTTGAATACCTGTAACTACCTAGCACTGATTGAAACACACAATTGGTTTGGTGAGCGCATTATGCCTTGAACTTCATAGACAGGTGCATCCAATCATGAGAAAAAGTTATTTAAGGTGGCCAATTACAAGCTGCTGTTCTTTTTGACTCTCCTCTGAAGAGTGGCAACGTGGGGGCCTCAAAAAAACTCTCAAATGACCTGAAAACAAAGATTGTTCAACATTATGGTTTAGGGGAAGGCTACAAAAAGCTATTGCAGATATTTAAGCTGTCAGTGTCTACTGTGAGGAACATAGTGAGGAAATGGAAGACCACAGGCACAGTTCTTGTTAAAGCCAGAAGTGTCTGGCCAAGTAAAATATTGGAGAGGCAAAGGATGGTGACAACGATCAAAAACAGCTCACAGACCACCTCCAAAGACCTACAACATCATCTTGCTTCAGATGGTGTCACTGTGCATCGTTCAACAAGCGCACTTTGTACAAGGAGAAGCTGTGTGATGCGGAATGAGCCTTTTCTGCAAACACGCCACAAACAGAGTTGTTTGAGGTATGCTAACGCACTTTTGGGGCTGGATATTTCAACAAGACGACACTGCTCAAAATCTACTCTGGCATTTATGCAGAGGAACAAGTACAATGTTCTGGAATGGCCATCCCAGTCCCCAGACCTGAATATCATTGAAAATCTGTGGGGTTATTTGAAGCGGGCTGTCCATGCTCGGCAACCATCAAACCTAACTGAACTGGAGATGTTTTGCAAGGAGGAATGGTCCAAAATACCTTTATCCAGATATGCATTACTGGCTATAGGAAGTGTCTATTTCTGCTAAAGGAGGCTCTACTAAATATTGATGCAATATTTCTGTTGGGGTGCCCAGATTTATGCACCCGTTTAATTTTGTTTGGATGCATATTGCATTTATAGATTTTTTACATAGATAACTTTTTACCAGGCAAGCACTTAACTACTTAACTACTGCCTAATGCTTTTTAAGATCACAAAATAATAAAGCAAATGGTTATGGCTGAAGAAGTAAAGATACCACATCTCTCTTGGTATGTTTCTTTGAACATATGCTCTGTCTTGAAAGGTTTTGAGAATTAAACTGTTATTTTTCAGTGGGCTTTTACCATTTTTTGTTTTCTCTTCCACAAAAAAGTCACAAACCACTGTGTTCGCAAGATTTTTTATTCATATTATTTCTATTACCTTACCAAAATCTTAATTTCTTTCTTAAAACACGGTGAGTCCACGGAATCATCATTTACTGTTGGGAATATTACTCCTGGCCAGCAGGAGGAGGCAAAGAGCACCACAGCAAAGCTGTTAAGTATCACTTCCTTTCCCACAACCCCCAGTCATTCTCTTTGCCTCTAATGCAAGGAGGAGGTGAAGTAATTAGGTGTCTGATAAAGATTCTTTTATCAAGATATTTTTGTTTTGAAGCCAGGGCAGGCTTGCTCTGATCTTCCATCACAATCTGGGTGTAGCTGTACTCCACGTTAGTATCTTCAGCAGGGCAGTCAGTGGTGGCTTTAAAGAAGTTAGGAACTTGTGTGGTGGGCCTTGCTGCATTTTCCTAGGTTTACTCTGATCTTTTCTCTGTGAGGAGCGGCATCTTCTCATACCGGGTGAACTGTCCTCCTGCCCAACAGTTGGTTGTGCAGGTAAGTGCCTTTTGTCTTCTGGGGCTAGAAGGCTGGCACTGCAGAGGTTAAGGACTCTAGGCTGATGCTACACTTAATGTGGGACATAAATTCCTTCATAGAGAAGGTTTTTTCTGGCAGGGGCAGACACTGACATGTATGTGACTGCAGAGAAAGGAGTTAATCCTCCTTTGTGGCTCAGATTGCTCGTCTTAAGTGTACTTTTATGTTTGAGTGCACATTAAATAAGAGGCCTTTAGCTCTAGAGGGCATGTTCTTAATGAACATAAGACCTGAAGGATTTATTGTTCCCTTGATTCGGGACCTTCTCAAATCTCTGAGTTCCTTCATTCTAGGCAGACTTTTAGGTCTTGGAGTATTGCAGTGGTGTTATTTCTGGCAATATAGTTCAGGTGTCATCCTTCCTTCGAGGAAATTATTTTTTAAGAGACCTTGTCCAAACTTCTTCCCAGGGATGATAAATGAATCTGGACAAGAGTTCCCTTGATTCATATTCAAGGGTGATTTATTTGGGTCTACCACCTTAATTCCTGAATGCTCCTGATTCCGTCTGATCTCGGAAGTTAGGTGAGGCCAGGTCTGGTCAGTACCTGGATAGGAGCCCGCTTGGGAACACCAGGTGTGGTAGGATTGCTTCTTCATAGATTCTCTATCTAGGAGAAGATTACTAATGGAGGTTAGATAATTAAGGATTTTTTTCCTTTTCCTCTCTCTGCAGTGTCTGCCCGACCAACAGCAAGCTCTAGTGGTCCAGAACATAGCTTAACCATCTTACAACCAGTAGGTTTGGAGTTTAGATCTAGCTGCAGTTGAATTTCCTTCACTTTTCAGTGACTTCAGGTAGGAGGGTATTGGTCTGACGTTTATCATGGACATCATTCCCTTTGCTATTTTCCATAGAATGGAGAACATTTGGATCTGTCTCAGAGGATAGATCTAAATCAGTCGTCAAGAGACTTTCTCCCATGGTAGTTTCTCAGGAGTATCTGTCTCAGGGCACGTGCTTCTAGAGACATTCCTGGGTGCTGTGACCACGGACGCCAAACTGCTGGGCTGGGAAACAGTCTGGGTCTTGTTTAATGAGCAGGGATTATGGATTCGGAAGTGTCTGCTCTCCTCTTTAACATCTTGGAGTTGAGAGTGATTATAATGCTCTGATGACTTGGCCTCTGTTGTTCTTAGCTTGATTCCAGTCGGACAATATCACCTCAATGGTTTACATCAACCACCAGGGACGAACTCAGAGTTCCTTAACCATGTAGGAGGTGACTTGGATTGTTCAGTGGGCGGAAGCTTACAATTGTTGTCCTTCTGCCTTTCTCATTCCAGGAGTGGAAGCTGCCTCTGGAGGTGTTTCTCCAACTTAACCCTCGTATGGGGGGTGCCGGAGTTGAATCTGGTGGCGGCTCGGAAAATTGCCAAGCTGACAAGGTTCGTTTAGAAGTCGAGAGGTCCACAGGCCGCTCTGATAGATGCTCTGGCGGTTCCTTGGGATTTCAGGCTTGTATACTTGTTTTCTCCGTTTGCTTTCTTTCCACAAGTCATTGCTCACATCAAACAGGAGAGCATCTGTAATTCTAATAGTCCCTACATGGCCTCGCAGGATCTGGTATGCAGACCTAGTGGAGAGGTCTTCTGTTCCACCTTGGAGACTACCTTTGAGGAAGGACCTTCTGATCAGGGTCCTTCTTTCATCCAAAATTTGTTTCTCTGAAATTGACTCCTTGGAGATTGAACAATTAGTTCTGTCTAAGCATGGCTTTCCTGAGTCAGTCATTGAGACCATGATTCAGACTTGCAAGCCTGTTACGGGTAAGATTTACCATAAGTTATGGTGTAAATTTCTTTATTGTCGTGAGTCTAAAGGATTTTCTTGGAGTAAGGTCAGAATCCCAAGGATCTTATCTTTTCTCCAGGAAGGCCTTGAGAAGGGGTCTGTCAATTACCCTCAAAGATCAGATTTCTGCTTTATACATTATGCTGCACAAGCGTCTGGCGGATCTGCCGGATGTACAATCCTTTTGTCAGACCCTGGTCAGAATCAGACCTGTAGGTAAATTAGTTGCTCTTTCTTGGAGTCTTAATCTTGTTCTTACACACACAGAGAAGAACAATGGCGCTAAGGGCTTGTTTTATTAATAAACATTGTAAGTGTGAACTTTAGAGCGCTGGTGCCTCTGTCTGTTTTATTGCACTTGAGTCCTGTTTGTGCTTTTTTCTTTTAGATTGAAGGATCTTGTTCTTAAAGTTTTACAACAAGCTCTGTTTGAGCTGATGCATTCCATATATATTAAGTTATTATCTTGGAAAGTTTTGTTTTTGAACTCTGAGCTTCGCAGTGTGACTCTCCCTATCTCATATTTCATGACGATAAGGTAGTTCTCCATACCAAGTTTGGTTTTCTTCCTAAATTTGTTTCGGACAGAAATATTAATCAGGAAATTGTTGTTCCTTCTCTCTGTCTTAATCCTTCTTCTCATAAAGACGTCGTGGGAAAAGGTTCTGCAAGCAGTGGTGCCTTCTGTTTAGGTTACCTGTCTTGCCCTCCCTAATCATCTGTGTCCTCTAGCTTGGGTATTGATTCCCAACAGTAATTGATAATTCCGTGGACTCACTGTATCTTAAGAAAGAAAACAAAATTTATGCTTACCTGATAAATTGTATTTATTTCTTGACTTGGGAAGTCCACGGCCCTCCCTGTTTTCTCAGACAGGGTTTTTTATATAAACCCTAGGCACCTCTGCACCTCATTATTTCCTTTCTCTCCTTTTTCCTTTGGTCGAATGACTGGGGGTTGTGGGAAGGGAAGTGATACTTTACAGCTTTGCTGTGGTGCTCTTTGCCTCCTCCTGCTGGCCAGGAGTGATATTCCCAACAGTAATTGATTCTGTGGACTCACCGTGTTAAGAAATAAATACATTTATCAGGTAAGCATACATTTTGTTTTAGTACTTTTTCTTTACAGACCTATAAGTAATGAATATGAGGTTGCAATGTAAATTTATCGTGATGATCTTGTTTTCTTTTATTGTTGCACAAACCTATTGTGAACTGCTATACGTAGGTTTGTTACAATCATGGCATTATGACAATACTTAAATGCTTTGGCAAAGCAGAAATGGTCATAACTTGATTTGTAATTAATAGCAGACACTTTTTCATCCAACGTGTACAAAATAATTTTATTCTCTTAACGGCACCTTGACATTTTTTGTGTTTGTGCATAGAATTCAGCAGAATTATGTCAGCAGCAGTCTGGCTCTTGCTTATTATGTTTTTTTCCCGACAAAACGTAGAGAGGGTGAATAGGGAGCTGTGCTTTCGATCCCATTGAAGCACAGGCCGGGATTTCAGAGCTACAACCTTCAATGGGACAGAAAGCACAGCTTCCTATTGGTTTTTGCGTTTTGTAGAAAAATAGGCAACATATAAGGGACAGGTGGCTGCTGCTGACGTAACTGAAATACAGAGCTTAAATAAATCTGTTTAAAATAACTTCTGCTTTGACAAACAAATATAAAGTGTACAGATGTTCTTTAATATTCTGGCATCTGCTTTTACAGAGTTTACCATCACTTTAGTGTGGTGATGCCTGAAGGTAGTTTCTAACTATTGCTTTTGGGTATGTTGGGAAGTACGTAAATGTCATAGTAATTCTACTACTTTGAATGTGAATAAATTGATAGGAAACAAAAATCTTGTATTTGTGATTGTGTTTTCTTTTGCTTTTTTTTTTTAAATATTTTAATCTAGTAGCACATTATAGTAAACTTTTTTTCTTCTGTTAAGTGTGATCAGTCCACGGGTCATCATTACTTCTGGGATATTACTCCTCCCCAACAGGAAGTGCAAGAGGATTCACCCAGCAGAGCTGCATATAGCTCCTCCCCTCTACGTCACTCCCAGTCATTCTCTTGCACCCAACGACTAGATAGGATGTGTGAGAGGACTATGGTGATTATACTTAGTTTTATATCTTCAATCAAAAGTTTGTTATTTTAAAATAGCACCGGAGTGTGTTATTACCTCTCTGGCAGAGTTTGAAGAAGAATCTACCAGAGTTTTGCTATGATTTTAGCCGGAGTAGTTAAGATCATATTGCTGTTCTCGGCCATCTGAGGAGTGAGGTAAACTTCAGATCAGGGGACAGCGGGCAGATGAATCTGCATAGAGGTATGTAGCAGTTTTTATTTTCTGACAATGGAATTGATGAGAAAATCCTGCCATACCGATATAATGTCATGTATGTATACTTTACACTTCAGTATTCTGGGGAATGGTACTTCACTAGAATTACACTGTAAGAAATACATAAAGCTGTTTAATAACTAGAGATTATGTTTAACGTTTTTGCTGGAATGTAAAATCGTTTTCATTTGCTGAGGTACTGTGTGAATAAATGTTTGGGCACTATTTTTCCACTTGGCAGTTGCTTAATCTGTTTTCTGACAGTTTCGGTTCTCCCTCACTGCTGTGTGTGAGGGGGAGGGGCCGTTTTTTGGCGCTTTTTCTAGCATCAAATATTTCAGTCAGCAACTCATTGTATTCCCTGCATGATCCGGTTCATCTCTACAGAGCTCAGGGGTCTTCAAAACTTATTTTGAGGGAGGTAATTTCTCTCAGCAGAGCTGTGAGAATTATAGTTTGACTGAGATAAAAAACGTTTATTCTGTAATTTGTTTCCTGCTTTCAGAATTTGTTATCTTTGCTAATGGGATTAAACCTTTGCTAAAGTTGTGTTGTTTACAAGGATTGAGGCTATAACTGTTTCAATTTATTAATTTTCAACTGTCATAGATCTTCTGTGCTTCTTAAAGGCACAGTACGTTTTAATATTATTCTAATTGAATTGTATTTCCAAGTTGCAAGTTTATTTGCTAGTGTGTTAAACATGTCTGATTCAGAGGATGATACCTGTGTCATTTGTTGCAATGCCAAAGTGGAGCCCAATAGAAATTTATGTACTAACTGTATTGATGCTACTTTAAATAAAAGTCAATCTGTACAAATTGAACAAATTTCACCAAACAACGAGGGGAGAGTTATGCCGACTAACTCGCCTCACGTGTCAGTACCTACATCTCCCGCTCAGAGGGAGGTGCGTGATATTGTAGCGCCGAGTACATCTGGGCGGCCATTACAAATCACATTACAGGATATGGCTACTGTTATGACTGAGGTTTTGGCTAAATTACCAGAACTAAGAGGTAAGCGTGATCACTCTGGGGTGAGAACAGAGTGCGCTGATAATATTAGGGCCATGTCAGACACTGCGTCACAGGTGGCAGAACATGAGGACGGAGAACTTCATTCTGTGGGTGACGGTTCTGATCCAAACAGACTGGATTCAGATATTTCAAATTTTAAATTTAAACTGGAAAACCTCCGTGTATTACTAGGGGAGGTGTTAGCGGCCCTGAATGATTGTATCACAGTTGCAATACCAGAGAAAATGTGTAGGTTGGATAAATATTTTGCGGTACCGACGAGTACTGAGGTTTTTCCTATACCTAAGAGACTTACTGAAATTGTTACTAAGGAGTGGGATAGACCCGGTGTGCCGTTCTCACCCCCTCCGATATTTAGAAAAATGTTTCCAATAGACGCCACCACAAGGGACTTATGGCAAACGGTCCCTAAGGTGGAGGGAGCAGTTTCTACCTTAGCTAAGCGTACCACTATCCCGGTGGAGGATAGCTGTGCTTTTTCAGATCCAATGGATAAAAAGTTAGAGGGTTACCTTAAGAAAATGTTTGTTCAACAAGGTTTTATATTGCAACCCCTTGCATGCATTGCGCCGATCACGGCTGCAGCGGCATTCTGGATTGAGTCTCTGGAAGAGAACATTGGTTCAGCTACTCTGGACGACATTACGGACAGGCTTAGAGTCCTTAAACTAGCTAATTCATTCATTTCGGAGGCCGTAGTACATCTTACTAAACTTGCGGCGAAGAATTCAGGATTCGCCATTCAGGCACGCAGGGCGCTGTGGCTAAAATCCTGGTCAGCTGATGTTACTTCTAAGTCTAAATTGCTTAATATACCTTTCAAAGGGCAGACCTTATTCGGGCCCGGGTTGAAAGAGATTATCGCTGACATTACAGGAGGTAAAGGTCATGCCCTGCCTCAGGACAAAGCCAAAGCCAAGACTAGACAGTCTAATTTTCGTTCCTTTCGTAATTTCAAAGCAGGAGCAGCATCAACTTCCTCTGCACCAAAACAGGAAGGAGCTGTTGCTCGCTACAGACAAGGCTGGAAACCTAACCAGTCCTGGAACAAGGGCAAGCAGACTAGGAAACCTGCTGCTGCCCCTAAAACAGCATGAATTGAGGGCCCCCGATCCGGGATCGGATCTAGTGGGGGGCAGACTTTCTCTCTTCGCCCAGGCTTGGGCAAGAGATGTTCAGGATCCCTGGGCGCTAGAGATAATATCTCAGGGATACCTTCTGGACTTCAAATACTCTCCTCCAAGAGAGAGATTTCATCTGTCAAGATTGTCAACAATCCAGACAAAGAAAGAGGCGTTTCTACGCTGCGTACAAGAGCTCTTGTTAATGGGAGTAATCCATCCAGTTCCACGATCGGAACAGGGACAGGGGTTTTACTCAAATCTGTTTGTGGTTCCCAAAAAAGAGGGAACTTTCAGACCAATCCTGGACTTAAAGATCCTAAACAAATTCCTAAGAGTTCCATCGTTCAAGATGGAGACTATTCGGACAATTTTACCTATGATCCAAGAGGGTCAGTACATGACCACTGTAGATTTAAAAGATGCTTACCTTCACATACCGATTCACAAAGATCATTATCGGTACCTAAGGTTTGCCTTCCTAGACAGGCATTACCAGTTTGTGGCTCTTCCATTCGGATTGGCTACAGCTCCAAGAATCTTCACAAAGGTTCTGGGTGCTCTTCTGGCGGTACTAAGACCGCGGGGAATCTCGGTAGCTCCATACCTAGACGACATTCTGATACAAGCTTCAAGCTTTCAAACTGCCAAGTCTCATACAGAGTTAGTGCTGGCATTTCTAAGGTCACATGGATGGAAGGTGAACGAAAAGAAAAGTTCACTCGTTCCACTCACAAGAGTTCCCTTCCTGGGGACTCTTATAGATTCTGTAGAAATGAAGATTTACCTGACAGAGGACAGGCTAACAAGACTTCAAAGTGCTTGCCGCACCCTTCATTCCATTCAACACCCGTCAGTGGCTCAATGCATGGAGGTAATCGGCTTAATGGTAGCGGCAATGGACATAGTACCCTTTGCACGCTTACACCTCAGACCACTGCAACTGTGCATGCTAAGTCAGTGGAATGGGGATTACTCAGACTTATCCCCTTCTCTGAATCTGGATCAAGAGACCAGAAATTCTCTTCTATGGTGGCTTTCTCGGCCACATCTGTCCAGGGGGATGCCATTCAGCAGACCAGACTGGACAATTGTAACAACAGACGCCAGCCTTCTAGGTTGGGGTGCCGTCTGGAATTCTCTGAAGGCTCAGGGACAATGGAGTCAGGAGGAGAGTCTCCTGCCAATAAACATTCTGGAATTGAGAGCAGTTCTCAATGCCCTCCTGGCTTGGCCCCAGTTGACAACTCGGGGGTTCATCAGGTTTCAGTCGGACAACATCACGACTGTAGCTTACATCAACCATCAGGGAGGGACAAGAAGCTCCCTAGCTATGATGGAAGTATCAAAGATAATTTGCTGGGCAGAGTCTCACTCTTGCCACCTGTCAGCAATCCACATCCCGGGAGTGGAGAACTGGGAGGCGGATTTCTTAAGTCGTCAGACTTTTCATCCGGGGGAGTGGGAACTTCATCCGGAGGTCTTTGCCCAAATTCTTCGACGTTGGGGCAAACCAGAGATAGATCTCATGGCGTCTCGACAGAACGCCAAGCTTCCTCGTTACGGGTCCAGATCCAGGGATCCAGGAGCAGTCCTGATAGATGCTCTGACAGCACCTTGGGACTTCAGGATGGCTTACGTGTTTCCACCCTTCCCGTTGCTTCCTCGATTGATTGCCAGAATCAAACAAGAGAGAGCATCAGTGATTCTAATAGCACCTGCGTGGCCACGCAGGACTTGGTATGCAGACCTGTTGGACATGTCATCCTGTCCACCTTGGTCTCTACCTCTGAAACAGGACCTTCTGATACAGGGTCCCTTCAAACATCAAAATCTAACTTCTCTGAAGCTGACTGCTTGGAAATTGAACGCTTGATTTTATCAAGACGTGGATTTTCTGAGTCAGTTATTGATACCTTAATACAGGCTAGGAAACCTGTTACCAGAAAGATTTACCATAAGATATGGCGTAAATACCTATATTGGTGTGAATCCAAAGGTTACTCTTGGAGTAAGGTTAGGATTCCTAGGATATTGTCTTTTCTACAAGAAGGTTTAGAAAAGGGTTTATCTGCTAGTTCATTAAAGGGACAGATCTCAGCTCTGTCCATTCTGTTACACAAACGTCTGTCAGAAGTTCCTGACGTCCAGGCTTTTTGTCAGGCTTTGGCCAGAATTAAGCCTGTGTTTAAAACTGTTGCTCCACCATGGAGTTTAAACCTTGTTCTTAATGTTTTACAGGGCGTTCCGTTTGAACCCCTTCATTCCATTGATATAAAGTTGTTATCTTGGAAAGTTCTATTTTTAATGGCTATTTCCTCGGCTCGAAGAGTCTCTGAATTATCAGCCTTACATTGTGATTCTCCTTATTTGATTTTTCATTCGGATAAGGTAGTCCTGCGTACTAAACCTGGGTTCTTACCTAAGGTAGTTACTAACAGGAATATAAATCAAGAGATTGTTGTTCCTTCCTTATGCCCAAATCCTTCTTCAAAGAAGGAACGTCTACTGCACAACCTGGATGTAGTCCGTGCTCTAAAATTTTACTTACAGGCAACTAAGGAATTTCGACAAACGTCTTCTCTGTTTGTCATTTACTCTGGGCAGAGGAGAGGTCAAAAAGCTTCCGCTACCTCTCTTTCTTTTTGGCTTCGTAGCATAATTCGTTTAGCTTATGAGACTGCTGGACAGCAGCCTCCTGAAAGAATTACAGCTCATTCTACTAGAGCTGTGGCTTCCACTTGGGCCTTCAAGAATGAGGCCTCTGTTGAACAGATTTGCAAGGCTGCAACTTGGTCTTCGCTTCATACTTTTTCCAAATTTTACAAATTTGACACTTTTGCTTCATCGGAGGCTATTTTTGGGAGAAAGGTTCTTCAGGCAGTGGTTCCTTCTGTATAAAGAGCCTGCCTATCCCTCCCGTCATCCGTGTACTTTTGCTTTGGTATTGGTATCCCAGAAGTAATGATGACCCGTGGACTGATCACACTTAACAGAAGAAAACATAATTTATGCTTACCTGATAATTTCCTTTCTTCTGTAGTGTGATCAGTCCACGGCCCGCCCTGTTTTTAAGGCAGGTAAATATTTTTTAATTTATACTCCAGTCACCACTTCACCCTTGGCTTTTCCTTTCTCGTTGGTCCTTGGTCGAATGACTGGGAGTGACGTAGAGGGGAGGAGCTATATGCAGCTCTGCTGGGTGAATCCTCTTGCACTTCCTGTTGGGGAGGAGTAATATCCCAGAAGTAATGATGACCCGTGGACTGATCACACTACAGAAGAAAGGAATTTATCAGGTAAGCATAAATTATGTTTTTTTTTTTTTGTGTAAACATTTTGAAGATCAACACTCAATAAACTCATTTTGTATTGTTTTCTTATCTCAAGATAATTCAAACACATGGTGGTTCAGTGGATCCTACACTTACAAACAGATGTACTCACCTATTATGTGAAAGTCAAGTCAGTAGTATGTATGCCCAGGTGAGTAGGGTTTCTTAATTTCAATTGGCTATCTGGGATGGTATGTTTGAGAAGAGGGCAATAAGGTCAAAGGACATGGGGCAATAGGTCAGGAAGGTGTATAGGTGAGGAAGTGTGGATCTGAGTTAAGGTACCATTCAAAATGTGCACATAGCTTCCCAACTGTCGCTCATAGAGCGGTAGTTCATCTGCTACAGGGATACAAATGTGATGGTAGAAATGCAAAGCAGTCTACCACTGAACTGTAGCTAAGCATACTGTTTTATTTTCTCTTACATGGTGTATCCAGTCCACGGATTCATCCTTACTTGTGGGAAATTCTCAATCCCCACAGGAAGTGGCAAAGAGAGCACACAGCAGAGCTGTCCATATAGCTCCCCTCAGGCTCTGCCCCCCCAGTCATTCTCTTTGCCGCTCTAACAAGTAGCATCTCCACGGGAGGGTAAAGAGTATGTGGTGTTAGATTTGTAGTTTTTATTTCTTCAATCAAGAGTTTGTTATTTTAAAATAGTGCCGGTTTGTATTATTTACTCTGAGGCAGAAAGTGATGAAGATTTCTGCTGAGAGGAAAAAGATTTTAGCATGTTGTAACTAAAATCCATTGCTGTTCCCACACAGGACTGTTGAGTACCGGAGAACCTCAGTTGGGGGGAACAGTTTGCAGGCTTAACTGCTTAAGGTATGCTCAGTCACTTTTTTCTAACAAGACCTGGATAATGCTAGAAGACTGACAGAAATCCCCATGTGGGAAGGTAAGCCATTTTCTGAGACTCAGTATAGAAGGATGGCTTAGGTTAAGGGCTTAAATACTGGTGGACACTGTTATGGGCTAAATCGATTATTTTATTAGTATAATCTCATATTTGTTCAAGTGTTTTAGACGTTTGGAACACTTTTTGGGGTTTTAATACGCCTGGCATATTGTAAAACACCTAATCTGACTCAGGAAGGCCCCATAACTCAGGAATGAAGAGGGAGGGGGCCTCATTTTCGCGCCTCAGTTGCACAGTTGTTTTGCAAAACAGCTTCATGCAGCTTCACGTGTAGAGTCCAGAGATTGCAGGGAGGATTCCAGGGAGGCTTATTTTCGTCTACAAATAATCCCAAAGGAAGGTAGGACCACAGCAGAGACTGTGGCACCGTGCTGTAGTGTGTTAAACCGGTAGCCTGCTTCAAGTTGCTCCGGTTTGGGCAATAAGGGGTTAATTGTCTTGGAAATTTGTGTGCAATCATTTCAAAGCATTAGGATCATGTGGTGAAAATTTCAGAAAGATAGGATGTTTTTTGGTGATTTGGTAAAAAAGTGTGCTTTTTATTATTTAAAGGCACAGTAACGTTTTTTCAAAAAGTGTTTTTTTTCTGTATTGTAGTGCTGTCTAAGTCTGTCAAACATGTCTGAGCCTTCAGATAGACACTGTTCTATGTGTTTAAAAGCCATGGCGGTACCCCCATTGCATTTGTGTATAAAGTGTGCTAAAGCATCTAAACATTTTAAAGACCATGCAGTGACACTTAAAAATGTAGCCCAAGATGATTCTTTAACGGAAGGTAACGAGGATAGCCCTTTTTCCTCTCCCCATGTGTCGACACCAGTTACGCCCGCGCAAGCCCCTATTACCTTACAACAATTAGCAGCAGTAATGGATAATTTCCTTGCAGCATTTTTATCCAAACTGCCAGTTTTTCCAAAAAAGCGTGATAGCTCAGTTTTAAATACAGAGGATGAGCAATCAGAAGTTTTGGATGATTTATCTGTAGTACCCTCACAACACTCTGAAGTGGCAGTGAGGGACGGTCTGTCTGAGGGAGAAATGTCTGACACAGGAAAAGTTTCTCAGCGGGCAGAGTCAGATTCCATAGCGTTTAAATTTAAGCTGGAACACCTCTGCGTCCTGCTTAAGGAGGTTTTAGCTACGCTGGATGATTGTGACCCCATGGTGGTCCCAGAAAAATTGTGTAAAATGGACAGGTTTTTAGAGGTCCCTGTATACACTGAGGCGTTTCCGATCCCAAAGAGGGTGGCGGATATTGTGACTAGGGAGTGGGAGAGACCAGGTGTACCCTTTGTCCCCCCCCCCCCCCCATCTTTAAGAAAATGTTCCCCATAAACGACCCCAGGCGGGACGCGTGGCAGACGGTCCCTAAGGTAGAGGTTGCTGTTTCAACACTCGCTAAGCTTACAACTATTCCAATAGAGGACAGTTGTGCTTTCAAAGATCCTATGGATAAAAAATTGGAAGATTTGCTGAAGAAAATGTTTGTTCAGCAAGGTTTCCTTCTTCAACCAATTGCCTGCATTATTCCGGAAACTACTGCAGCGGCCTTTTGGTTTGAGGCTCTGGAGGAGTCGCTCCAGACGGAGACTTCATACGACGAGGTCATGGATAGAATTCATGCTCTAAAGCTGGCTAATTCTTTTATCACTGATGCCGCTTTCCAATTAGCTAAGTTAGCGGCGAAAAATTCAGGTTTTGCCATTATGGCGTGAAGAGCGCTTTGGCTCAAATCGTGGTCGGCTGACGTGTCGTCCAAAACAAAACTGTTAAATATTCCTTTCAAGGGGAAGACCCTATTCGGCCCAGAGCTGAAAGAAATTATTTCGGATATTACTGGGGGAAGGGCCATGCCCTTCCACAAGATAGACCGTTTAAGGCCAAAAACAAGGCTAATTTTCGCTCCTTTCGCAACTTCAGGAGCTGACCTGCTGCAACCTCTGATGCCGCAAAGCAAGATAACGCTTCACAGCCCAAAGCAACCTGGAAACCCTTTCAGGGCTGGAATAAGGGTAAACAGGCCAAGAAGCCTGCGCCTGCTACCAAGACAGCATGAAGGGGTAGCCCCCGATCCGGGATCGGATCTAGTAGGGGGCAGACTCTCTCTCTTTGCTCAGGCTTGGGCAAGAGATGTTCCAGATCCCTGGGAATTAGAAATTGTTGCTCAGGGGTACCTTCTAGAATTCAAGGACTCTTCCCCCAAGGGGAAGGTTCCACATTTCTCGTTTGTCTTCAGACCAGACAAAGAAACAGGCATTCTTTCGCTGTGTAGAAGATCTTCTAAAAATGGGAGTGATACACCCAGTTCCAATTGCAGAACAAGGACTGGGCTTTTACTCAAACCTGTTCGTAGTTCCCAAAAAGGAAGGAAATTTCAGGCCAATCCTGGATCTAAAAATTCTAAACAAATTCCTCAGAGTTCCATCTTTCAAAATGGAAACCATTCGGACAATCTTGCCGATGATCCAGGAAGGTCAATATATGACTACCGTGGATCTAAAGGATGCGTACCTACATATTCCTATCCACAAAGATCACCATCAGTTCCTAAGGTTCGCCTTTCTGGACAAACATTACCAGTTCGTGGCCCTTCCTTTCGGTTTTGCCACTGCTCCAAAGGTGCTAGGGTCCCTTCTAGCGGTACTAAGACCGCTGGGCATTGCAGTAGCACCTTACCTAGACGACATCTTAATACAGGCGTCGTCTTTTCACAGAGCCAAGGCTCATACGGACATTGTTCTGGCCTTTCTAAGGTCTCACGGGTGGAAGGTGAAGGTAGAAAAAAGTTCTCTGTCCCCGCTCACAAGGGTTCCCTTCCTGGGAACACTAATAGACTCGGTAGAAATGAAAATCTTTCTGACAGAGGGTCAGGAAGTCAAAACTGTTGAATACTTGCCGAGTTCTTCATTCCATTCCTCGGCCTTCCGTCGCTCAGTGCATGGAGGTAATTGGTTTGATGGTCACGGCAATGGACGTGGTCCCTTTTGCCCGAATTCATCTAAGACCACTGCAACTGTGCATGCTCAAACAGTGGAATGGGGATTATGCAGATTTATCTCCTCAAATGCAAATGGACCAGAACACCAGAGGCTCTCTTCTCTGATGATTGTCTCAGGATCACCTGTCTCAGGGAATGAGCTTCCGCAGACCGGAGTGGATCATTGTCACGACCGACGCCAGTCTGTTAGGCTGGGGTGCGGTCTGGGACTCCCTGAAAGCTCAGGGTCTATGGTCTCGGGAAGAATCCCTTCTCCCGATAAACATTTTGGAACTGAGAGCGATATTCAATACGCTCCAGGCATGGCCTCAACTAGCGGAGGCAAAATTCATCAGATTTCAGTCGGACAACATCACGACTAGCGTACATCAATCATCAGGGAGGAACAAAGAGTCCCCTAGCGATGAAGGAGGTAACCAAGATCATCAAATGGGCGGAGGATCACTCCTGCCATCTATCTGCAATTCACATCCCAGGGGTAGACAACTGGGAGGCGGATTTTCTGAGTCGTCAGACTTTCCATCCGGGGGAGTGGGAACTCCACCCCGAGGTTTTTGCTCAGCTGACCCAGCTATGGGGCATTCCAGAGTTGGATCTGATGGCGTCCCGTCAGAACACCAAACTTCCCCTTTACGGATCCAGGTCCAGGGATCCCAAGGCGGAATTGATAGATGCCTTAGTAGCGCCTTGGTCATTCAGTCTAGCTTATGTCTTTCCTCCGTCTCCTCTTCTCCCTCGGCTAGTAGCCAGAATCAAACAGGAGAAGGTTTCGGTAATTCTGATAGCGCCTGCGTGGCCACGCAGGACTTGGTATGCAGACCTAGTGGACATGTCATCGGTCCCACCATGGAAACTGCCATTGAGGCAGGATCTTCTAATTCAAGGTCCTTTCAAGCATCCAAATCTAGTTTCTCTGCAACTCACTGCTTGGAGATTGAACTCTTAATTCTAGCTAAGCGTGGGTTCTCTGAATCAGTAATAGATACTCTGATCCAGGCCAGAAAGCCTGTCACCAGGAAAATTTACCATAAGATATGGCGGAAATATCTTTGTTGGTGTGAATCCAAGGGTTACTCGTGGAGTAAGGTTAGGATTCCAAGGATATTGTCTTTTCTCCAAGAAGGATTGGAGAAAGGTTTGTCAGCTAGTTCCTTAAAGGGACAGATATCTGCTCTGTCTATCCTGTTACATAAGCGTCTGGCAGCTGTACCAGACGTTCAGGTGTTTTCACAGGCCCTAGTTAGAATCAAGCCTGTTTACAAACCTGTGGCTCCTCCATGGAGTCTAAATTTAGTTCTTTCAGTTCTTCAAGGGGTTCCGTTTGAACCTTTGCATTCCATAGATATTAAGTTATTATCTTGGAAAGTTTTGTTTTTGGTAGCTATTTCTTCTGCTCGTAGAGTTTCTGAATTGTCTGCTTTGCAGTGTAATACACCCTATCTGGTGTTCCATGCAGATAAGGTTGTTTTGCGTACCAAACCTGGTTTCCTTCCAAAAGCGGTTTCTAATAAGAATATTAACCAGGAAATCATTGTTCCTTCTCTGTGTCCTAATCCAGTTTCTAAGAAGGAACGACTGTTACACAATCTTGATGTGGTTCGTGCTTTAAAATTCTATTTAAATGCAACTAAAGATTTCAGACAAACATCATCCTTGTTTGTTGTCTATTCTGGTCAGAGGAGAGGTCAGAAAGTGACTGCTACCTCTTTCCTTCTGGCTGAAAAGCATCATCCGATTGGCTTATGAGACTGCTGGACAGCAGCCTCCTGAACGAATTACAGCTCATTCCACTAGAGCTCTGGCTTCCACATGGGCTTTCAAGAATGAGGCTTCTGTTGATCAGATTTGTAGGGCAGCGACTTGGTCTTCACTGCATACATTTGCCAAATTTTACAAATTCGATACTTTTGCTTCTTCGGAGGCTATTTTTGGGAGAGAGGTTTTGCAAGCAGTGGTGCCTTCCGTTTAGGTTGCCTGACTTGATCCCTCCCTTCATCCGTGTCCTAAAGTTTTGGTATTGGTATCCCACAAGTAATTATGAATCCGTGGACTGGATACACCATCTAAGAGAAAACAGAATTTATGCTTACCTGATAAATTACTTTCTCTTACGGTGTATCCAGTCCACGGCCCGCCCTGGCAATTAAATCAGGTTCAAATTTAATTTTTTGTAAAACTACAGTCACCACTGCACCCTATGGTTTTTCCTTTTTCTCCTAACCGTCGGTCGAATGACTGGGGGGGCGGAGCCTGAGGGGAGCTATATGGACAGCTCTGCTGTGTGCTCTCTATGCCACTTTCTGTGAGGATTGAGAATATCCCACAAGTAAGGATGAATCTGTGGACTGGATACACCGTAAGAGAAAGTAATTTATCAGGTAAGCATAAATTATGTTTTTATTTACTCAAATACTCTTTAAAGTGATTTTACAGTTACATTTTAATTGTTGTATTTAAAGGGTGGCATTTTAGAATATGTTGGGTTTGTTTTTCCTATTTGAAACATAGATGTTCCTGAGCTCAAAAGACTATTTGTTCTTTCATAGTTGTTAGATGTGTGACTGTCCTCCAATAGAGGAAGTTGTCATTATCAGCGAGTGAGCAATTTGTCCCTACGGATCATTTGGATACAAATATGCAATTTCTGTTGGTTTCAAATCAATTTAAACAAATGTAATGTACCTTTAAATTCATAGTTTTTAAATAAAAAGAAGCAAATTTGCAAGCACAGCTAAATGCTTTTTTTTTGGTAGGTTTAGGTTACTTTGATTGTAAATTCCTATATCCCTTCTAGCCTATAAAGGTCTCTGTGAAAAGCTGCAAGCTCATTAACTGCAGATCTTTGATACAGCTGTTTATGGATACTTAAACTGATATTTAAGTGTACATACATCATTAAAATTAAAAACATCTACTATCTTAGTACATATGGAACAGCAGCAAGCAGTGCAATTAATCTACAAGAGTTTGAGCCATTCTTACTACTCAAAATGTTGTGTTACACATACATACAACATTGTGCAATTTTCTGCACAAGTAAGGAATAAAATCGCAATCTGTAAAAATATTGAATAACTTTTTAAAACTACTGAAAATTCTGATTTTTGCAGAGTGTTAAGAACTTTTTCTTTCTAATGGTAGTGAGAGTCCACAAGTCCTTACTCTTGGGAATTACTTAACCTGACCATCAGGAGGAGGCAGACACCTTACACCAGAGTTTTCAAGTATCCCTCCTACTTCCCCCCCAGTAGTTCTTTGCCTCGGGAAAGAGAGGACAAGGATGAGAGGTGAACACATTTTATTGAATAATATTTCTTTTTAATGACACGATGAGTCCACGGATCATCTAATTACTATTTGGAATATCACTCCTGCCCAGCAGGAGGCGGCAAAGGGCACCACAGCAAAGCAGTTAAATATCACCTCCCTTCCCTCCCACTCCAGTCATTCTCTTTACCTACGTTAGAGCAAGGAAGTGGTAAAGTTAGGCGTTAGAAAAAGATTCTTCAATCAAGACTTTATTATTTTTTTAAGTAGTGCAAGATTGTGCTGCTTTGTCCTAGGGTATAGCCGTAGTCCATATCAGTCTCTTCAGTAGAGAATAGAAAGTTCCTAGAAGAGAGAGTCGGGAAGATACTGCTGAAGTATTATAAATTATCTTCTATAGAGTATTTGCTTGCAACAAGCCAGGGATGTCGCTGGGTGGTTCTTAAGCTGCCTCCTACTGAGGAAGTGGCATTTTTTCTCCGGCTGTAGCGGGAACTGGTTGTGCTTATTCTCCTGTGGTGAGGAAGGAGATTTTTCCCTCCATAGACGATCGCTCGGTTCGTTCCCCGTCTTTTCTCACCGGAGCAGTTGACACAGCACTCCTGACAATTCGCTTCTTCTGTGGATTACTCAGGGGGACCACGGGGGGGGAGGGGGTGCTATGGGATATTTAGCATACATTAGCAATATTTATCAAAAAAAATTGGGAAAATTGTGCTATTGTTTAACGCTACTCTGTTAAGGTAAAATCCTGTTTTGACTAGCAGGGGGGAAACTGGGAACATCCTTTGTTAATAATTATCAAGGGAGTTACTGTTTTCTCAGTTAATTAGTCATAGATAAAACTGAGTCTGCAGCCCCAGATATCTCTTCAGAGGACAAGACAAGAAATCTTATATTACTCTTGAGACAAGCTGGGTCTGCAGCTGCAAATATTGTGTCAGAAGAGGGTAATCCCTCTAATATTTTTTTATTTCAGTTAATAAATATTTGTTATGCAAGATCGTTATGGTGTGTCCTCCTGCATAACTTTGCAATTCTTTTCTTCTGTTCTACAGACACATTCAAGGAGCCCAACTTTCTTTGTTACGGTGAGTCACACACAAGTGTATATCACTCATGGTGGAGTCACTGAATTTGCCCCTGATTTTAAATCTCATTTTAAATCTTCAATTACTGAGGCCAACTTGGAGCTCTTAAGTACTATCCCCAAGGTAGATGGTGCAATCTCTTGTCTTGCCAAAAGGACTACTATTCCTCTAGAGGACTACACTTCCTTTAAGGATCCTATGGACAGGAAGTTGGAGGGTTACCTTAGGAAAGCTTTTTTTGCAAGGGGCTTTGCTTTTTCAACCTGCAGTATGTATTGCAGCGGTTGCAGGTGCTTCAGCTTTTTGGTGTGTTTCCCTATCTGATTAGTATCAGTGGAATCTTCCTTAGAAGAGATTTACAATCTTATTAGGTCTTTAAAGACTGCAAAATCTTACTTGTGATTCAATTATCCAGATTGTTTGCACTAATGCCAAAAATACAGCTTTAACGGTATTGTCTAGACACGTGCCCTTTGGCTGAATTTGTGGTCACTTGGATTAAATTATTTCTACTGTGACAGGGGCCAAGGGTGCCTTTTTGCCTCAGGACAAAATAATCTAGGATTAAGAGTTAGATGTTACCTGTTTTGTTCCTTTCATCAGAACAAGAATCAAAGATCTTCACCATCTCAGAAGAATGAGTCATCCAAGCCTAACTGGAGACCAAATCTAGTTTGGAGCAGGTCCTTAACAGAGACAAGTTATGATATTTATATTTTTTTACTTCTTGCATTCTAATCAGGGTTACTCCTGGCACTCTGTACAAATCCCAAGGATATTATGGTTTCTGCAGGAGGGCCTAGATAAAGGTTTATTAGCCAGTTCTATGAAGGGACAGATTTGTTTCTGTTTTGTTCCACAGGAAATTAGCTTGTATTCCAGATATTTAATCATTTGTGCAGGCTTTGTCAGTAATTAGACCTATTACACCTCCTTGGAGTCTTAGGTTGGTTGTACACCATCCCCCATTTGAACTGATGCATTCTGTGGATATCAATCTGTTATCTTGGAAGGTATTGTTTTTGTTATCTATTTCATCAGCTCAATGAGTTTTCTGAGCTTTCAGCTCTTTCTCTTTATCTGTTTGTTTGTTTTTATCAAGATATTGCTGTTTTGCGGACCAAGTCAGGCTTCCTATCTAAAGTTGTTTAGGCGAAAAACATCAATGAGGAGATTGTTGTTCCGTCCTTTATGTCCTAACCCTACATCCATAGTAGATGTTAAGAATTTTGTCAATCTTCTAGTCTGTGTGTCCTGTTTTCTGGCAAGGGTAAGGGCCAGAAGGCTACTGCAATTTCTGGTTGAAGTTTGATTCAAAGGATTGCTGCTTATTCCACTCAATCTCTTTTGGCTTTTAAATATCAGGCCTCTAGACGAGATACATAAGGCTGCAACCTGGTGGTCTTTGCATACTTTCACCAAATGTTATCATTTCAATGTTTTTGCCTCTGCGGAGGCAGTCTTTGGAAGAAAGTTACTTCACGTGGTGGTTCCTAGTAATTCGGTGCCGGCCTTACCATTTTTTTCTTTTTCGTGGACTACACAGTTTGGGTATTGGTTCCCAAGAGTGGACTCTCACTACCATTAGAAAGAAAACAAAATGTATTCTTACCTGATAAAAAAATTTCTTTCTTGGTAGTAAGAGTCCACAAACCACCCTTTTTTTTTCTGGTGGCAGCAGTCTCAGTTTTCACCCGTTTTATTTCTTCTTTCCTCGGCTTTATTCACTACTGGGAGGGAAGGGGAAGTTGGAGGGATACTTGAAAACTCTAGTGTAGTCTTTGCTGCCTCCTGGTGGTCTGGAGAAGTAATTCTCAAGAGTAAGGACTTGTGGACTCTCCTACTACCAAGAAAGAAATTAATTTAAGAAGGTAAAAACAAAAATGCTTCTTCGCCTGTCCAACTCTCTTAGCATTGCAAAATAAAACATTTGTTATCTATTTTTACAATCACCCAGTTCTGTTATTTATTTTGAAAAGTCATTGTTTAATAAAACAATAACTGAGAAACAAGGCTTTATGAGCCCCGACAACAACAAAAATGTCTACTGGCTACTGTTAGTGGATCATTTTTACTATAATAATTACTTAATAGCCTTAAACTGTCAAAATTAAACTTTCATGATAGAGCACACATTTTAAAACAACTCCCAAATTAACATCCATTATCTAAATATGCATCATCTTTTCATATGCATACTTTCTGAGGAACCAGCGCCTGCTGAGATTGTGCAATATTCACAAAATATACATATATGGCTGTCGCATGATGCAGTGGGAAGGAAAATAAAACTATCCTTGAAATTTGTCAGAAAAAAATCTACTACTCATGGGAAATTCAAATGAAATGCTTTTGCATTGTCTATTTAGTATGCATTTATTGATCAAGGGTCAAAAAACCTGTTTTAAAATTATGGAGCCAGAAAGTGATATTTGTATATAGCTATATATATATATATATATATTTTAACCAGGGTTTAAATTCTATATATATGCAATCCTTCTAGAATACAAATCCAAACGCAAGTGGCGTGGTAACTGTTAGCACATTGCTTTTATATTAGCACAGCATCAAAACGACAGCGGATGTCTGTCGGTAAGCTCACACAGTAATATCTTTCCAATGTGTCCAGCAACAACAAACCGATAAAACGGATAAACCATAGTGTCATGTTGAATATACAGACAGCATCTTCTGGCACCTCAGCTCCTGCAGCCATTTGTCACATTTAAGTTTGTAATTACTTTGGTTTATGCTATTTCTTGTTGTAATATATACATATTTGCCATTGTTACAATTACCAGCAGCTTAATGTGATTGTAAAGTTGAATGAATAAAAGCCCAGTATTTAAAAATACTCTTAAAAACATGGGCACTTAAAGTAATTAATCTTTACAATTACGCTTCTTTTTTTAAAATACTTACCTTTTTGTAACTGTAAATTTACCGCCAATCCTCCGCCTGCAGCTCCTTCAGTATTGAGCAGATCGATGATGAATCCTGCTTCCTCCAATCTTCGTGTGCCCCCTTTGGCATCCAGCTTGTGAAGCACATAACGATTGGAGGAAGCCGGATCGTCATCGATATGCTAAATACTGAAGGAGCTGCGGGCAGAGGATCAGCAGTAAGTTTACAGTAACAAAAACGTAAGTATTTCTCCAACATTGGTGTGTCCGGTCCACGGCGTCATCCTTACTTGTGGGAATATCTCTTCCCCAACAGGAAATGGCAAAGAGTCCCAGCAAAGCTGGCCATATAGTCCCTCCTAGGCTCCGCCCACCCCAGTCATTCTCTTTGCCGTTGCACAGGCAACATCTCCACGGAGATGGTTAAGAGTTTTTTTTGGTGTTTAAATGTAGTTTTTTATTCTTCTATCAAGTGTTTGTTATTTTAAAATAGTGCTGGTATGTACTATTTACTCTGAAACAGAAAAAGGATGAAGATTTCTGTTTGTGAGAGGAAGATGATTTTAGCAGACAGTAACTAAAATCGATTGCTGTTTCCACATAGGACTGTTGAGATGAAGTAACTTCAGTTGGGGGAAACAGTTAGCAGACTTTTCTGCTTAAGGTATGACTAGCCATATTTCTAACAAGACCATGTAATGCTGGATGGCTGTCATTTCCCCTCATGGGGACCGGTAAGCCATTTTCTTAGTCAAACAAACAGAATAAAGGGCTTAATATGGGCTATAAAACTGGTAGACACTTTTATGGGCTAAATCGATTGCTTTATTTGGGCATTTTATTCATGTTTATGCTGATTCACATTTATAAACTTGGGGAACGTTTATTAACGGCAGGCACTATGTTAGACACCTTTTCCAGTCAGGGGGCCTTCCCAGTTGTAGGCTGAGCCTCATTTTCGCGCCATTACTGCGCAGTTGTTTTTTGAGAGCAGGACATGCAGATGCATGTGTGAGGATCTGAAAGTAGCTGGAAACGTTTCTAGAAGGCGTCACTTGGTATCGTATTCCCCTCTGGGCTTGGTTGGGTCTCAGCAAAGGCTATAGCTGGGACTGTATAGGGGTTACATTTGTAAACGGCTCCGGTTCCGTTATTTTAAAGGTTAAAGCTATGTTCTATATGTATGAAAGCCAATGTGTCTCCCCATTTAAATTTGTGTGTTAATTGTGCCATAGCGTCCAAACAAAGTAAGGACAGTACTGCCACAGATAATGAAATTGCCCAAGATGATTCCTCAGATGAGGGGAGTAAACATGATACTACATCATCCCCTACTGTGTCTACACCAGTTTTGCCCACGCAGGAGGCCCCTAGTACATCTAGCGCGCCAATGCTTATTACCATGCAACAATTGACGGCTGTAATGGATAACTCCATAGCAAATATTTTATCCAAAATGCCTACCTATCAGAGAAAGCGCGATTGCTCTGTTTTAAACACTGAAGAGCAGGAGGGCGCTGATGATAATTGTTCTGTCATACCCTCACACCAATCTGAAGTGGCCATGAGGGAGGTTTTGTCAGATGGGGAAATTTCAGATTCAGGAAAAATTTCTCAACAAGCTGAACCTGATGTTGTGACATTTAAATTAGAACATCTCCGCGCACTGCTTAAGGAGGTGTTATCTACTCTGGATGATTGTGACAACTTGGTCATTCCAGAGAAATTATGCAAGATGGACAAGTTCCTAGAGGTTCCGGTGCACCCCGACGCTTTTCCTATACCCAAGCGGGTGGCGGACATAGTGAATAAGGAGTGGGAAAAGCCCGGCATACCTTTTGTTCCCCCCCCTATATTTAAGAAATTATTTCCTATGGTCGACCCCAGAAAGGACTTATGGCAGACAGTTCCTAAGGTTGAGGGGGCAGTTTCTACTCTAAACAAACACGCTACTATTCCTATCGAGGATAGTTGTGCTTTCAAAGATCCTATGGATAAAAAATTGGAGGGTTTGCTTAAGAAGATTTTTGTACAGCAAGGTTACCTTCTACAACCCATTTCGTGCATTGTCCCTGTCACTACAGCAGCGTGGTTCTGGTTCGTGGAACTAGAAAAGTCGCTCAGTAGAGAGACTCCATATGAGGAGGTTATGGACAGAGTTCACGCACTTAAGTTGGCTAACTCTTTTATTTTAGATGCCGCTTTGCAATTAGCTAGATTAGCGGCGAAAAATTCAGGGTTTGCAATCGTGGCGCGCAGAGCGCTTTGGCTAAAGTCTTGGTCAGCGGATGTGTCATCCAAGACAAAATTGCTTAACATCCCTTTCAAAGGTAAAACTCTATTTGGACCAGAATTGAAAGAGATTATCTCAGACATCACTGGGGGAAAGGGCCACGCCCTTCCACAGGATAGGCCTTTCAAGGCCAAGAATAAGTCTAATTTTCGTTCCTTTCGCAATTTCAGGACCGGAACGGCCTCTAATTCTGCATCCTCTAAGCAAGAGGGTAATGCCTCACAACCCAATCCAGCCTGGAAACCGATGCAAGGCTGGAACAAGGGTAAGCAGTCCAAGAAGCCTGCCGCTGCTAACAAAACAGCATGAAGGAGTAGCCCCCGATCCGGGACCGGATCTAGTAGGGGGCAGACTCTCTCTCTTTGCTCAGGCTTGGGCAAGAGATGTTCAGGATCCCTGGGCGCTAGAAATTGTTTCTCAGGGTTATCTTCTGGAATTCAGGGAACTACCCCCAAGGGGAAGGTTCCACATGTCTCACTTATCCTTAAACCAAATAAAGAGACAGGCGTTCTTACATTGTGTAGAAGACCTGTTAAAGATGGGAGTGATACACCCAGTTCCAATAAAGGAACAAGGAATGGGATTTTATTCCAATCTGTTCGTAGTTCCCAAAAAAGAGGGAACTTTCAGACCAATTTTGGATTTGAAGATCCTAAACAAATTTCTCAGGGTACCATCGTTCAAGATGGAAACCATTCGAACGATTCTACCCACTATCCAGGAAGGTCAATTTATGACTACCGTGGATCTTAAGGATGCGTACCTACATATTCCTATCCACAAAGAACATCATCGGTTCCTAAGGTTCGCCTTTCTGGACAAACATTACCAGTTTGTGGCCCTCCCATTCGGGTTAGCCACTGCTCCAAGGATTTTCACAAAGGTACTAGGGTCCCTTCTAGCGGTTCTAAGACCGAGGGGCATTGCAGTAGTACCTTACTTGGACGACATTCTAATACAAGCGTCGTGCCTTTCAAAAGCAAAGACTCATACAGACATCGTTCTGGCCTTTCTCAGATCACACGGATGGAAGGTGAACATAGAAAAAAGTTCTCTGTCTCCGTCAACAAGAGTTCCCTTCTTGGGAACAATAATAGATTCCTTAGAAATGAGGATTTTTCTGACAGAGGTCAGAAAGTCAAAACTTCTAAGCACTTGTCAAGTTCTTCATTCTGTTCCACGTCCTTCCATAGCGCAGTTCATGGAAGTAGTAGGGTTGATGGTTGCAGCAATGGACATAGTTCCTTTTGCACGAATTCATCTAAGACCATTACAACTGTGCATGCTCAAACAGTGGAATGGGGATTATACAGACTTGTCTCCAATGATTCAAGTAGATCAGAAGACCAGAGATTCACTCCGTTGGTGGCTGACCCTGGACCATCTATCCCAGGGAATGAGCTTCCACAGACCAGAGTGGGTCATTGTCACGACCGACGCCAGTCTAGTGGGCTGGGGAGCGGTCTGGGAGTCCCTGAAAGCTCAGGGACTATGGTCTCGGGAAGAGTCTCTTCTCCCGATAAACATTCTGGAACTAAGAGCGATCGTCAATGCTCTCAGGGCTTGGCCTCAGCTAGCAAAGGCCAGATTCATAAGATTCCAATCAGACAACATGACGACCGTTGCGTATATCAATCATCAGGGGGGAACAAGGAGTTCCCTGGCGATGAAAGAAGTGACCAAAATAATTCAATGGGCGGAGGATCACTCCTGCCACCTGTCTGCGATCCACATCCCAGGTGTGGAAAACTAGGAAGCGGATTATCTGAGTCGTCAGACATTCCATCCGGGGGAGTGGGAACTCCACCCGGAGATCTTTGCCCAACTAACTCAATTATGGGGAATTCCAGACATGGATCTGATGGCGTCTCGTCAGAACTTCAAGGTTCCTTGCTACGGGTCAAGATCCAGGGATCCCAAGGCGACTCTAGTAGATGCACTAGTAGCACCTTGGACCTTCAACCTAGCTTATGTATTTCCACCGTTTCCTCTCATTCCCAGGCTGGTAGCCAGGATCAAACAGGAGAGGGCCTCGGTGATCTTGATAGCTCCTGCGTGGCCACGCAGGACTTGGTATGCAGACCTGGTGAATATGTCATCGGTTCCACCATGGAAGCTACCTTTGAGACAGGACCTTCTTGTTCAGGGTCCATTCGAACATCCAAATCTGGTCTCCCTCCAGCTGACGGCTTGGAGATTGAACGCTTGATTCTATCGAAGCGTGGGTTTTCAGATTCTGTGATAGATACTCTGGTTCAGGCCAGAAAACCGGTAACTAGAAAGATTTACCATAAAATATGGAAAAGATATATCTGTTGGTGTGAATCCAAAGGATTCCCATGGAATAAGATAAAAATTCCTAAGATTCTCTCCTTTCTACAAGAAGGTTTGGAGAAAGGATTATCTGCAAGTTCTCTAAAGGGACAGATTTCTGCTTTATCTGTCTTACTACACAAAAGACTGGCAGCTGTGCCAGATGTTCAAGCATTTGTTCAGGCTCTGGTTAGGATCAAGCCTGTTTACAGACCTTTGACTCCTCCCTGGAGTCTAAATCTAGTTCTTTCAGTTCTTCAAGGGGTTCCGTTTGAACCTTTACATTCCATAGATATTAAGTTACTATCTTGGAAAGTTTTGTTTTTGGTTGCTATTTCTTCTGCTAGAAGAGTTTCAGAGTTATCTGCTCTGCAATGTTCTCCGCCCTATCTGGTGTTCCATGCAGATAAGGTGGATTTGCGTACTAAGCCTGGTTTTCTTCCAAAGGTTGTTTCTAACAAGAATATTAACCAGGAGATAGTTGTACCTTCTTTATGTCCGAATCCAGTTTCAAAGAAGGAACGTTTGTTACACAATTTGGACGTAGTCCGTGCTCTAAAATTCTATTTAGAGGCTACAAAAGATTTCAGACAAACATCTTCTTTGTTTGTTGTCTATTCTGGTAAAAGGAGAGGTCAAAAAGCGACTTCTACCTCTCTTTCCTTTTGGCTTAAAAGCATCATCCGATTGGCTTATGAGACTGCCGGACGGCAGCCTCCTGAAAGAATGACAGCTCACTCCACTAGGGCTTTGGCTTCCACATGGGCCTTCAAGAACGAGGCTTCTGTTGACCAGATATGTAAGGCAGCGACTTGGTCTTCACTGCACACTTTTGCCAAATTTTACAAATTTGATACTTTTGCTTCTTCGGAGGCTATTTTTGGGAGAGAGGTTTTGCAAGCCGTGGTGCCTTCCGTTTAGGTAACCTGATTTGCTCCCTCCCTTCATCCGTGTCCTAAAGCTTTGGTATTGGTTCCCACAAGTAAGGATGACGCCCTGGACCGGACACACCAATGTTGGAGAAAACAGAATTTATGCTTACCTGATAAATTACTTTCTCCAACGGTGTGTCCGGTCCACGGCCCGCCCTGGTTTTTTAATCAGGTCTGATGAATTATTTTCTCTAACTACAGTCACCACGGTACCATATGGTTTCTCCTATATTTTTCCTCCTGTCCGTCGGTCGAATGACTGGGGTGGGCGGAGCCTAGGAGGGACTATATGGCCAGCTTTGCTGGGACTCTTTGCCATTTCCTGTTGGGGAAGAGATATTCCCACAAGTAAGGATGACGCCGTGGACCGGACACACCGTTGGAGAAAGTAATTTATCAGGTAAGCATAAATTCTGTTTTTAAAAAAAGAAGCGGAATTGTAAAGTTTAATGAATTAAATTGCCCATGATTTTAAGAGTATTTTTAAATACCGGCCTTTAAGTCATTCAACTTTTACAATCACTTTATTGAATACAGGATCACTTATGTATAAGAAAAGGATTACTAGTTTCAAATCAGGGATTTCATGTTTTTCTATGTATTGTCGTGGGTGGGGGCAATTGAAGGGGTAACCTTTTGTCCTTTCTATATGCCTATGGTTCTTTCAGGTGATCACTACTAATGTAAAGAGGGCTTAAAGTGAATGTTAAGTGCGCATCCTGACTAACGTTACCCTTAAAGTCTATTAAAAATAAATAGTAGTTTCATTCATCGATTTTAAATGTTGTTGTTATATACCTTGTTTTTTTATTTTTTTCGTTGTCTCCCGTTATTTTGATCCTCCACCCGGCACGCGCGCCTACTTCTTGTCATTTTGATTGACGTATTACGAACTAATCAAGGCTCTAACCACAGGGGGACCCACCCCATTACGATGCCGTAACTACTCCGTTTTGCGCCTGCGTTGTAATCATGTTCACTGAAGAATTCCTATTACGCTCGTGCACATTTCGCGCATGCGTAATAGTTTTATTTACGGAGCACTGTCATTTCTGAATTACTGTACCGCTCGGTAAGTAGATCAGTATAAAGGGTCCATATTCTCTGACAGTCTATTTAGCAAACCAATACTGTTTTAATTCTGCAAATAACGTATAATTATTAATCTTATCAACGCATGCTCGATGGGAAATTAAAACGGGAGCGCACATTGACGAGACGTAAACAGCGGGTGGGACCGCTGTATACGTGATATGGCTAAAAATAAGGAAGTACACTGTGGGAGGAGCAGGTACAGTGAAACATCGATATTTTGACTAAAAAATAAACAACATATTAGTAATTTTATCAAAAATTTAGTGTGGCGGTTTGCTTAATATAATGATTGCCTAGAGGAATATGTATTCAAAACCAGGAAAATTGACAATCACTTTAACAATAAACACTTTATTAACAAATATGCAGTAACAAACAATTATATATCAAATTGGATCAGATTATAGAAGTGGGCAATCACCATCCACTCCTAGATATTCACTTAAGGCTGATCCAACAAAGTTAAAAACATTAAAAGGGACTGTGTGTCCTAGGGCTCTAATGTTAATGCACAGAAAACAGAGCGAGATGAGCAGAGAAATGTACAGGGATAAATCCAATCACACAAATCACACAGACTATGCGCTCAAAGGCGTCGTCCTGCCTGCGTACTAGCTGGGATTTAACCCAGTCAGCCGATTGCTAAATAGATTCCCTGTATCTAAAAGTCACATACATAACAGGAATTCACTCTGTTAATCTGCATGTCTTGCAGCATGCTAATATTGCACAACTTGCTCAAATTGTACTCTGAGTGGCTTGTATACTTTTGTAGATAGATACAGTGTGTCACCGGTAATCACTGTATGACACCAAAATCAGTCAGTATTGGATCTGTATCCTAAATATATCGTTATGAGTAGTTACAAAAGATAACCAACATTATGTTCAACCCAGTACTTAGAAATCCAATGTCTCTATGTTTACAAACGATGTACAGGGCTCATACTGCACATAGAGCTAGTACTATAGTGGGATAACGATTATGCACTAAGTATAATTAGCTATGTTTGGTAATCTTAGGAACTAAAGTGACAAGCCGTTCTTTCTGAACACAACATGCGCGCCTCTAAGACACGCCCACCGACGCGTTTAGTCACTATAGCATGATTTTGTCAGGATGGTGATTGCCCACTTCTATAATCTGATCCAATTTGATATATAATTGTTTGTTACTGCATATTTGTTAATAAAGTGTTTATTTTTAACCCCTCTTTACATTAATTTACTAGTGCCTAATTCAGCACTCGGCTTCAATGCCAAATCCCTTAATCTTTCTAACCTATTGAAGGTGATCACTACTGTAATGGTGATCAGTTGGTCACTATAGAAGTAGCAGTCACCTAATTTTAGAGTTTATTTTGGGCTGCTAGGGTTATTTATTTTTCCCAAATTACTAAAGTAGAGCGTAAGTACTGATCAACTGCTTTGCGCATTTGAACAAGAGACAACTGAAAACTAGTGATTTAAAATCTAGCTTACTGTACTCTGACATATCTGGCCTTAGACACGAGAGGATACACATTTTATTGAGTCTACTGGACTAAAACAAGTTAGACCTATGTAATACTGCTACTCTTAATTGCCTCATCAGATATATAATATATTTCCTTCCTAAGATAGTGAGAGTCCACGGCTTCATTCCTTACTGTTGGGAAATACAACACCTGGCCACCAGGTGGAGGCAAAGACACCCCAGCCAAAGGCTTGAATATTCCTCCCACATCCTCATTACCCCAGTCATTCTTTGCCTTTTGTCACGTTAGGAGGTGGCAGAGAAGTGTCAGAAGATTCGGAGAGCCCTGAAAAAGGGTATCTGCCCTTTGAGATAGAACTGGAGTTTTAAGTAGTCATGTCAACCTCTCAGTGAGAGTATTGATGAAAGTTAGAGTCTGAAGATGCAGGGCAAGTTTTTCTGCAAAACCATCCAGACTACTGCTAACAAACCGCTCCTAAGCAACCAGTGTTGACAAGTTTGACTGCCTGCTTTCTCTCACTCAAGTCTATGTCAGGAGCGCTGCTATAAGTCACACTTAAGAGGCTGTGTTCTGTTCCACAGCATGGGTCCTGGAGGTAAGATTGTTTCAATTTTATACACATAAAACGCTATAACAGGGTCACAGTGTGGCTCCTTTATACCTTGATAGGATCCAGGGTTAATATCCTCTGAAGGGGGTTTATTGAACTGTTGGGGTTAATTAATCAGTGTATTAATTATTTACATGCTGCTTTGTGTGATTTTTTTTTTCCTGGGCTGATATACTCTGTGTTTTTAACTTAAACAAACAGGTTTCACTTTTAAGTTTCACTTTCGATTTTGAAAGTGTTGTACAGCTCCTATTACTTGCTGTATTTGTAATAAGTACTGTCTTTAACTCCATGTGATCGGGTGTGGTCTATGTTAATTTCCTCCATTCCGGCTGAGACTTGAACCTGAGGAGAGCGTTTCCTCTGTTCTGGGTCTAGGAGATTGGATCGTGTAGGGGGCAGACTGTCACTTTATTCAGACGCCTGGTTCAAGGACGTACAGGATCCGTGGGTCCTGGAGGTGGTATCTTAGGGATACAAGATAGGCTTCAAATTTCATCCGCCAAGGGTCAGATTCCTTCTCTCAAATCTGTCTACCAGACCAGAAAAGAGGGATGCCTTTCTAAGGTGCGTTCGGGATCTATACTCCTTAGGAGTTGTTGTTCCGGTGCCTATCGAAGAAAGATATTTGGGGTTTTCTTCAAACTTTTTCGTGGTCCCAAAGAAGAAGGGAACTTTCCGCCCAATTCTGGACCTAAATTGCTTAAACAAATTTCTCAGTGTCCCTTCCTTCAAAATAGAGACGATAAGGTCCATCCATCCTTTAATTCAGGAAGGCCAGTTTATACTGCAATTGTTTTTTAAATCTGCATAGTATTTCAAGCAAGAGGCTCTGCAGTTAAAGTTTGAAGCAGGCATAAGAGGACGTTCTTACCTCGTAAACCTCCATTGGCGTGACTATACTTGAGAGGATAACCTGCTATCATTGTTGAATAGTTACAGATTGCCACAAAGTTTGCAACGGTGGCTGAACTTTAAGATACAATTTGTTACTTTATATTTTTTGATTCCTGTAACAATCCTGTTTATATATGGGGCCTCATTTATGTTTCTCCAACATAGGTGTGTCCGGTCCACGGCGTCATCCTTACTTGTGGGATATTCTCTTCCCCAACAGGAAATGGCAAAGAGCCCAGCAAAGCTGGTCACATGATCCCTCCTAGGCTCCGCCTACCCCAGTCATTCTCTTTGCCGTTGTACAGGCAACATCTCCACGGAGATGGCTTAGAGTTTTTTAGTGTTTAACTGTAGTTTTTATTATTCAATCAAGAGTTTGTTATTTTAAAATAGTGCTGGTTATGTACTATTTACTCTGAAACAGAAAAGAGATGAAGATTTCTGTTTGTATGAGGAAAATGATTTTAGCAACCGTTACTAAAATCCATGGCTGTTCCACACAGGACTGTTGAGAGGAATTAACTTCAGTTGGGGGAACAGTGAGCAGTCTTTTGCTGCTTGAGGTATGACACATTCTAACAAGACGATGTAATGCTGGAAGCTGTCATTTTCCCTATGGGATCCGGTAAGCCATTTTTATTCAGACAGTAAATAAGGGCTTCACAAGGGCTTATTAAGACTGTAGACATTTTCTGAGCTAAATCGATTCATATATTACACATTTTTAGCCTTGAGGAATCATTTAATCTGGGTATTTTTGTTAAATAATATCGGCAGGCACTGTTTTAGACACCTTATTCTCTAGGGGCTTTCCCTAATCATAGGCAGAGCCTCATTTTCGCGCCGGTATTGCGCACTTGTTTTTGAGAAGCATGACATGCAGTCGCATGTGTGAGGAGCTCTGATACATAGAAAAGACTTTCTGAAGGCGTCATTTGGTATCGTATTCCCCTTTGGGCTTGGTTGGGTCTCAGCAAAGCAGATACCAGGGACTGTAAAGGGGTTAAAGTTAAAAACGGCTCCGGTTCCGTTATTTTAAGGGTTAAAGCTTCCAAATTTGGTGTGCAATACTTTTAAGGCTTTAAGACACTGTGGTGAAATTTTGGTGAATTTTGAACAATTCCTTCATACTTTTTCGCAATTGCAGTAATAAAGTGTGTTCAGTTTAAAATTTAAAGTGACAGTAACGGTTTTATTTTAAAACGTTTTTTGTACTTTGTTATCAAGTTTATGCCTGTTTAACATGTCTGAACTACCAGATAGACTGTGTTCTGAATGTGGGGAAGCCAAGGTTCCTTCTCATTTAAATAAATGTGATTTATGTGACACTGAAAATGATGCCCAAGATGATTCCTCAAGTGAGGGGAGTAAGCATGGTACTGCATCATTCCCTCCTTCGTCTACACGAGTCTTGCCCACTCAGGAGGCCCCTAGTACATCTAGCGCGCCAATACTCCTTACTATGCAACAATTAACGGCTGTAATGGATAATTCTATCAAAAACATTTTAGCCAAAATGCCCACTTATCAGCGTAAGCGCGACTGCTCTGTTTTAGATACTGAAGAGCATGAGGACGCTGATGATAATGGTTCTGAAATGCCCCTACACCAGTCTGAGGGGGCCAGGGAGGTTTTGTCTGAGGGAGAAATTTCAGATTCAGGGAAAATTTCTCAACAAGCTGAACCCGATGTGATTACATTTAAATTTAAGTTGGAACATCTCCGCGCTCTGCTTAAGGAGGTATTATCCACTCTGGATGATTGTGAGAATTTGATCATCCCAGAGAAACTATGTAAAATGGACAAGTTCCTAGAGGTCCCGGGGCTCCCAGAAGCTTTTCCTATACCCAAGCGGGTGGCGGACATTGTAAATAAAGAATGGGAAAGGCCCGGTATACCTTTCGTCCCTCCCCCCATATTTAAAAAATTGTTTCCTATGGTCGACCCCAGAAAGGACTTATGGCAGACTGTCCCCAAGGTCGAGGGAGCGGTTTCTACTTTAAACAAACGCACCACTATACCCATAGAAGATAGAAAATTAGAAGGTTTGCTTAAAAAGATGTTTGTTCAGCAAGGTTACCTTCTACAACCAATTTCATGCATTGTCCCTGTCACTACAGCCGCGTGTTTCTGGTTCGATGAGCTAGTAAAGGCGATCGATAGTGATTCTCCTCCTTATGAGGAGATTATGGACAGAATCCGTGCTCTCAAATTGGCTAATTCTTTCACCCTAGACGCCACTTTGCAATTGGCTAGGTTAGCGGCGAAGAATTCTGGGTTTGCTATTGTGGCGCGTAGAGCGCTTTGGTTGAAATCTTGGTCAGCGGATGCGTCTTCCAAGAACAAACTCCTTAACATTCCTTTCAAGGGGAAAACGCTGTTTGGACCTGACTTGAAAGAGATTATCTCTGATATCACTGGGGGTAAGGGCCACGCCCTTCCTCAGGATAGGTCTTTCAAGGCCAAAAATAAACCTAATTTTCGTCCCTTTCGTAGAAACGGACCAGCCCCAAGTGCTACGTCCTCTAAGCAAGAGGGTAATACTTCTCAAGCCAAGCCAGCCTGGAGACCAATGCAAGGCTGGAACAAGGGAAAGCAGGCCAAGAAACCTGCCACTGCTACCAAGACAGCATGAAATGTTGGCCCCCGATCCGGGACCGGATCTGGTGGGGGGAAGACTCTCTCTCTTCGCTCAGGCTTGGGCAAGAGATGTTCTGGATCCTTGGGCACTAGAAATAGTCTCCCAAGGTTATCTTCTGGAATTCAAGGGGCTTCCCCCAAGGGGGAGGTTCCACAGGTCTCAATTGTCTTCAGACCACATAAAGAGACAGGCATTCTTACATTGTGTAGAAGACCTGTTAAAAATGGGAGTGATTCATCCTGTTCCATTAGGAGAACAAGGGATGGGGTTCTACTCCAATCTGTTCATAGTTCCCAAAAAAGAGGGAACGTTCAGACCAATCTTAGATCTCAAGATCTTAAACAAGTTTCTCAAGGTTCCATCGTTCAAAATGGAAACCATTCGAACAATTCTTCCTTCCATCCAGGAAGGTCAATTCATGACCACGGTGGATTTAAAGGATGCGTATCTACATATTCCTATCCACAAGGAACATCATCGGTTCCTAAGGTTCGCATTCCTGGACAAGCATTACCAGTTCGTGGCGCTTCCTTTCGGATTAGCCACTGCTCCAAGGATTTTCACAAAGGTACTAGGGTCCCTTCTAGCGGTGCTAAGACCAAGGGGCATTGCAGTAGTACCTTACTTGGACGACATTCTGATTCAAGCGTCGTCCCTTCCTCAAGCAAAGGCTCACACGGACATAGTCCTGGCCTTTCTCAGATCTCACGGATGGAAAGTGAACGTGGAAAAGAGTTCTCTATCTCCGTCGACAAGGGTTCCCTTCTTGGGAACAATAATAGACTCCTTAGAAATGAGGATTTTTCTGACAGAGGCCAGAAAAACAAAACTTCTAAACTCTTGTCAAACACTTCATTCCGTTCCTCTTCCTTCCATAGCGCAGTGCATGGAAGTAATAGGTTTGATGGTAGCGGCAATGGACATAGTTCCTTTTGCGCGCATTCATCTAAGACCATTACAACTGTGCATGCTCAGTCAGTGGAATGGGGACTATACAGACTTGTCTCCGAAGATACAAGTAAATCAGAGGACCAGAGACTCACTCCGTTGGTGGCTGTCCCTGGACAACCTGTCACAAGGGATGACCTTCCGCAGACCAGAGTGGGTCATTGTCACGACCGACGCCAGTCTGATGGGCTGGGGCGCGGTCTGGGGATCCCTGAAAGCTCAGGGTCTTTGGTCTCGGGAAGAATCTCTTCTACCGATAAATATTCTGGAACTGAGAGCGATATTCAATGCTCTCAAGGCTTGGCCTCAGCTAGCAAAGGCCAAGTTCATACGGTTTCAATCAGACAACATGACGACTGTTGCGTACATCAACCATCAGGGGGGAACAAGGAGTTCCCTGGCGATGGAAGAAGTGACCAAAATCATTCAATGGGCGGAGACTCACTCCTGCCACCTGTCTGCAATCCACATCCCAGGAGTGGAAAATTGGGAAGCAGATTTTCTGAGTCGTCAGACATTACATCCGGGGGAGTGGGAACTCCATCCGGAAATCTTTGCCCAAATTACTCAACTGTGGGGCATTCCAGACATGGATCTGATGGCCTCTCGTCAGAACTTCAAGGTTCCTTGCTACGGGTCCAGATCCAGGGATCCCAAGGCGACTCTAGTAGATGCACTAGTAGCACCTTGGACCTTCAAACTAGCTTATGTATTCCCGCCGTTTCCTCTCATCCCCAGGCTGGTAGCCAGGATCAATCAGGAGAGGGCGTCGGTGATCTTGATAGCTCCTGCGTGGCCACGCAGGACTTGGTATGCAGATCTGGTGAATATGTCATCGGCTCCACCATGGAAGCTACCTTTGAGACGAGACCTTCTTGTTCAAGGTCCGTTCGAACATCCGAATCTGGTCTCACTCCAGCTGACTGCTTGGAGATTGAACGCTTGATCTTATCAAAACGAGGGTTCTCAGATTCTGTTATTGATACTCTTGTTCAGGCCAGAAAGCCTGTAACTAGAAAAATTTACCACAAAATATGGAAAAAATATATCTGCTGGTGTGAATCTAAAGGATTCCCTTGGGACAAGGTAAAGATTCCTAAGATTCTATCCTTTCTTCAAGAAGGATTGGAGAAAGGATTATCTGCAAGTTCCTTGAAGGGACAGATTTCTGCCTTGTCTGTGTTACTTCACAAAAAGCTGGCAGCTGTGCCAGATGTTCAAGCCTTTGTTCAGGCTCTGGTTAGAATCAAGCCTGTTTACAAACCTTTGACTCCTCCTTGGAGTCTCAACTTAGTTCTTTCAGTTCTTCAGGGGGTTCCGTTTGAACCCTTACATTCCGTTGATATTATGTTATTATCTTGGAAAGTTTTGTTTTTGGTTGCAATTTCTTCTGCTAGAAGAGTTTCAGAATTATCTGCTCTGCAGTGTTCTCCTCCTTATCTGGTGTTCCATGCAGATAAGGTGGTTTTACGTACTAAACCTGGTTTTCTTCCAAAGGTTGTTTCTAACAAAAACATTAACCAGGAGATAGTCGTGCCTTCTTTGTGTCCGAAACCAGTTTCGAAGAAGGAACGTTTGTTGCACAATTTGGATGTTGTTCGCGCTCTAAAATTCTATTTAGATGCTACAAAGGATTTTAGACAAACATCTTCCTTGTTTGTTGTTTATTCTGGTAAAAGGAGAGGTCAAAAAGCAACTTCTACCTCTCTCTCTTTTTGGATTAAAAGCATCATCAGATTGGCTTACGAGACTGCCGGACGGCAGCCTCCTGAAAGAATCACAGCTCATTCCACTAGGGCTGTGGCTTCCACATGGGCCTTCAAGAACGAGGCTTCTGTTGATCAGATATGTAGGGCAGCGACTTGGTCTTCACTGCACACTTTTACCAAATTTTACAAGTTTGATACTTTTGCTTCTTCTGAGGCTATTTTTGGGAGAAAGGTTTTGCAAGCCGTGGTGCCTTCCATTTAGGTGACCTGATTTGCTCCCTCCCTTCATCCGTGTCCTAAAGCTTTGGTATTGGTTCCCACAAGTAAGGATGACGCCGTGGACCGGACACACCTATGTTGGAGAAAACAGAATTTATGTTTACCTGATAAATTACTTTCTCCACCGGTGTGTCCGGTCCACGGCCCGCCCTGGTTTTTTAATCAGGTCTGATATTTTATTTTCTTTAACTACAGTCACCACGGTATCATATGGTTTCTCCTATGCAAATATTCCTCCTTAACGTCGGTCGAATGACTGGGGTAGGCGGAGCCTAGGAGGGATCATGTGACCAGCTTTGCTGGGCTCTTTGCCATTTCCTGTTGGGGAAGAGAATATCCCACAAGTAAGGATGACGCCGTGGACCGGACACACCGTTGGAGAAAGTAATTTATCAGGTAAACATAAATTCTGTTTTTCACAACTTAGTGTGTTGATGTAAGGGGCTGAATGCCCATTGTATACATTTTCTTGTTAAAACCTAGAGATACTTGCATAGATATGGTTTTAGTATGTAGTGATGCATCACTTAATTATTCTACATTAACTATCTGACGTCAATAAATGTCTCTGTACTATAGCATTATTTTGACTGTGGTTTCTTAATAATATGTGGTGAACTCACTTCTACCTCTGGTGGGCTACTGAGCAATTATAAGAGTACTGAAATCCCTAACTTTATATACTCCTGTATAACTTTCTTCTCTATAGCTAATAGTTTTTTATATTATTATTATAGGGTCTGCACCGCTGTTTTAAAGTGTTTAAAAGTACGCCAAACTGCCTTTTTTCTCACATTTGATAATCTATTCAATTGTGAACTAACTCTCTCCCTAAATTTAACCCATTGTTTTACATATATATATATATATATATATATATATATATATATATATATATATATATATATATACATACACGCACTGTACATTACTAGTATAACCATACCTAAGTATACATTATGTACATATTTACACATTTTTTAGAATTATTTTTTGGAATTAACTAACTGAATGACAGAACTGAGAGAATACTTCCAAATGACAGATGAAGGGTGAGTGCCAACTTTTGAGCTGGAAACAGGCAGAAAGTGGGGGAAAAGAATTATGTTTATAAGGACCACAAGACTTCCAAGTTACCTCCCCAGTTAGGAATTATTCAAAACTACTTATGATCATGGACAGACATTGAAGTCATAAATTAAGTTTATATTAGAAATCTCTCAATATGGATGTGAGCTAACCACGACTGATGTTACTGGCAATTACTATAATACTGGTGGGATATGGCTGATCTGCTGGATAGCAATTATTGGAATTCAGGTGGAATGGCTTTGTGCGCTGGAAAATTAATAGAATGAAAAATAATTATTTAATTAAAGAAAAAGATGGAGGGGAGGAAAACAAATAGTGATGTAAGTCCATCTGAAGGAATTAAGAAAACTACTACAAAAAGACAGGTAAAGGGAAGAAAATAAATGAAATATGCAGATTTTTTTTTTTAAGATTTTCTTTTTTTATTTACTTTAATTCCACTATTTCAAGCCAAGACTATACCAACCTCTGCTGGCTTTAGATTGGAAGCATCTTCTGCTGAGCAGCCCGCCGTGCGGGAGGAGTTTAAAAATACAATCTAGCTACGCAAGTTGTGCAGTACTA